>NW_027187327.1:1663384-1669664 GCF_028583685.1 Petaurus breviceps papuanus
TTTCTTTCTTTCTTTCTTTCTTTCTTTCTTTCTTTCTTTCTTTCTTCCTTTCTTGGAGGAATGCAAGGCAATTGGGGTTAAGTGACTTGCCAAAGTTCACACAATTAGTACATGAAGTGTCTGAGGTCAGATTTGAACTCAGGTCCTCCTGACTCCAGGGCCAGTGCTCTATTTACTGCTCTACCTAACTGCCCTGAAGTGTGCATTTTCTGCTCAATTTTTTCAAACATTGATGGGAAGCAATGTTTTTCAAAATTAAAACAAACAATTCCAGATGCTCACAACAATAGCTATAGCACAGTAAAGACTCATGCATACAAATAACAGAGATGCCCCAGAAAGTCTTTGTGTTGGTAGATGAGTAACAATTAAGGAACCAAGTCAATGAGGCCCAAATTTCATAATCAATAATACTTACCTTCTTGTATTGTTTCTAACTGGAAGACAATAGGAGTCATCAAGGGACTCATAGCAAACAGGGCTTATCTGCTGCAGAAATGATTAAGTAGATAGAACACTAGATTTAAGAGTCAAGAAAAGACCCAAATTCAAATCCTATCCCCAATACTTGCTAGTAATGTGACCCTGGGTGAGTCAAGCCTCTCAGACTCATTTTCTTCTCTGTAATACAAGTTGGATTTGATGGCTTCTTAGGTCCCATCCAGTTCTCAACCTATGTTCCAATGATCTTCTTAACCTTAAGGGATCCAGTTTAGTATTTCTAGCACAATTCAGCATTAAGAGGTCACTGAAGCAAATATTAGTTGCTAGGAACCATCCCTGTGACTTGGACTATTTTTTAAAATTATTTTTTCATTTTTAGCACAACAACAAACATTTATTAAGTACCTATTAAGTAGGTGTTAGATACTTCTAAGTTAGATATATCTAAGTTAGATACTTAAGTACTATTAAGTAGGTGCTAGATCCTGGGGATATAAATACAAACAAATAAGATAGTCCCTACCCTCCATGAGCTTATATTTTTCTAGGGGAGGGGGAAACACAACAATTAAGTAAATACTAGATAACCTAAAGAAGGAGGAAATTTAATATCTTGGAGATGGGAGTAAGGATCAAGGACACCCTCACAAAAAGGTGACATCTGAACTAAGTGTTAGAAGATGATATTGTTTAAAATGTGGAGATGAGGCAGGACTTTGAGTTATGGCAATTAGCTTGAACAAATAGACACAGAAGTTGGACCCCTTTGAGAGCAAGGACTGTTTTATTTTTAGGTTTATATCTTGAGTTCCTAGCAAAGTATTTGATACTTAGTAGGTGCCCCCAAAATGCTTATTTATTGATTGATTGGAGATGGAACATCATGATTGGAGAACAGTTAGCAAAACAATTTAGCTGGAACTTAGAGTATGTAGAGTATAATGGTGGGGAAGAAAGTCTAGAAAGGTAGGTTGTAGCCAGATTTTGGAAGGCCTTGAATGTGAGTGTAAGCAATTTGTATCTAGAGACAATAGGAAATATACTCCTAAAAAGACCTCATTAACATATCCTAGCTTCTCCATAGGCTTTGATATCAGAAACCAAAAAAGTGATTAAAAATATGCATATGTTAACATTTTTTACAAAATGTTAGATCCCTTTGTCTGATGCCTAAGCATTTAATCCCATCCACTTACATGGAAAACAAAATGGGACCCAAAGCCTGCTTTTTAAATATGGCCCAAATGAGGATATTCTGAGTTCTTTGAGGGAAATATGTGAATATATCAATGTTTTTGTTTTCCTGTACCAAATTTCTGCTGAGGAAATGCTGTGTGCTCAGTGAAGTTCCCAACCCCAGGCTACAGCACCCAGACAGCAATCCTTCTCATGGTTTGCACAGGTCATGCCAGAACAAATCAAGTTCATTATCTTTTAGGATATTTCCAAGTATATACAAGTGAAAATAAACATTGCTAATATTCTCTGAAATTAGCTTTAGGGCATTTCTAATTGGAAATAGTCATCAATGGAAATTTGGAAGGCAAAGTTTACATAAATACCTTTTAAGAGGAATTTTTAAAAAGTGTACTTTGAAAAAAAAATAAATTGCAAACACGACAAAAAAGAATTACAAAAGTGCAGGAAGAAAGTTTTTTGAAATGATTCCAAATATAAGAACAGAGTCCTTTTTATTCCTTTGCCAGAGGAACTGATCATTTGTTGTTATGTGAAGGACTTAACTCATTAAAACCTACTTCGTAGGTGAGGACTTTTTTTTTCTTTGCTTATTTTCTGAGCAATTGAGCTAAAGTGAGGACTTTCTACCTAATTAAAATTTTTTACATGCAACATTTCTCTAAGCTGCACAGGCATTGGAGATAAAGGTGCATGGAGAGGAAATTTAAGCCTGGTAGAGTACAATTTGTTCATGCATATGGAAAAGGATTCCTATAAAGTGCACATTTAATCTACCTCTGCCTAAAACGCTTGTACCTACTTGCCCCCTACATATTCATGCAAACTGTGTTAACTAAATACATAAACTGCGCCTTTCAGCCTTAGTTCCCCCAACTTTCCCCCAAAGGTCACTGGCATGCACACATGAGGCCTTTGTTCCTTTCTCAGAGGTAGGTGACCCCACTGCACCTGCTTTTGAATATCTGGCAAGAAAACAAGACTTGTAAATGAATATGGTCCTTTTCAAGGAGTTACTTATTTTCGAGTGAAATTCTCAGTTGCAGAAATGCCAAAGCCACTCTGGAGGGAATGGAAAACTTCATATCAGCTGAGGACAGGTCCAGTTCTGGTCTTTAGCTGGGGAATTCTTTCCCAAATCCCCTCTGTCAAGGAAAGCCTCTAGCTGAGGCTAGTCTCCTTATTTAGAGCAGGCAAAGGGTGGTCTGCCATAGATTTCCTGGGTTACAGGAAGTCCTCACTTCTCCCCCTCCAGCCAATAGCTCTTTCACTTTTGGAAGTTAACCCATCCACAAGCAGTAATCCATTCCTTTTGTTTAAGAAGCAGTGTGGTGAAGTTGAGAAGGAACTGAATTTGATGACAGGCCTTGGGTTTGAATTTGGTCTCTTATTACCTATGTGACCTTGGACAAGTCACTTTACTTTCATAAATCTCAGTTTTTTTATCTTTAAAGTGAGGGAGTTGATGTACCTGACCTTCTACTTCTAGCACTCAGCACAATGTCTTAAGCATAGTAGGTGTTTAATGTTTATTGAATGAATGACTAAAGCTAAGATCTTATGATTCTATGAATCTTGACTTAATACCTTTGCAACCTTGGGCAAGTCACTTGATCACTCGTTATAAGTTGTGTGAGTCCTGCAGAAATGCAATAGAAGGTTCAGTGAATGAAGTCACCTCTAGATTGAAGGCCTGGTGACTGTAGGTCAATAAGTAATAATAATATCAATCACTTATTTAGCACTTATAATATTGGCAAAACATTATGTCTAGAAGCTCATTTGAGACTTACAACACTCTGATTTCACTTTCCTGGGTCTCAGTTTCCTCATGTTTAAAATGTATCTGTTAGACTAAATGGGCCCCAAGGTCAATTGCAGCTGCAAAGATTTCTACTTTGCTAAGATAGTTTTGATAAATTTCCACTCTACCTGCAATCAGAACATGCTGTCTACCACCCCCCCCCCATTCCCCCAGGCCCAGCCAGCTACAATCTTAAATGCCTCCAATTCGGAGATACCACTTCCAACCCCCCCCCCGCCCCCCTCCAACACACACCCAGGAGACATAGCATATGACTAGACTACAGAAAAATGGTTCTCAAACTATGTGGGAAGCTTTTACACCTCTAAAAACTGTTGAGCACCCCTTCTTCCCCATAATATTTACCACATTCAAAATTAAAATGTCTTCATATTACTTTGAAAATAATTTTGACTTCAAGGAACCCTGCAAAGGCCTAGTGGACTTCCAGGGATCCCTGGACCATACTTTGTGAAGCACTGCAATAAAATAAACATTTTTTAACCTCTTACTCAAAGAGATTTTCAATCATGGCCTTTGACACATACTGACTGTGTAACTCTGGGAAAGACACTTTAGTTCTCTGTTTCCTCCTGACAGCTCTAGAGGGGGTACAATAGATAGAAAGCTGGGTTTGAAATCAGGAGTCTCTGAATTCACATCTTGCTTCAGAAATTTTCTGAGTGGTTAAGTCTCTTCTCCTTTCTCAGCCTCAGTTTCCCCATCTGTAAAATAAGAGAGTTGGATTGGACAGCCTCAAGGGTCACAATCAAATCTAAATCTATGACCCTGAAACTATACGCTGCCTCTGAGAGTGCCATTGACTTTGATGGAGAGGTTCCACCTGAAGAGTTCCATACATGAATGAAATCGTAGGTCTGAACAGACACAACAAAAACCTCGACAGTAGCTGTTTTCTTTTTGACAACCACCCTATTCCAAATGGATTCATCAGATCTCTGAGTACAAGACCATCCATCCAGAGACATAAAAGAGGAACGGAGAATAGAGCAAGTGAGGGAGCAGATTCCCGAAAAGAAAATCCCTCCAAGCAGATTTTACAATCCTTAAATTAGTAACAGAAATCTATCAGGCAGTTTTGGGATGATATGGATATTTTTTTGGAGGTGGTAACCACAAAGTTTATAGCAAATCCTTCACCATCCATGATTATTGCTTGGCAGCCACAGACTTTTAAGGTCACACTTTAGAAGCTATATGACTCCTGCTGACAGGGATTTTGGTTTTTAGCTTCATATGCTTGTCAGAGTGCCTAGATGTGGGTGATAGGGGCCTTGGAAAGGCATGGCATAAAGATGAACAGATAAAGGTAGTCAGACACTAAATCTGCCAGTACTGGCTAAATCAATCCATCAACAGCTCAGTTTTCCTAAGACAATTCAATCCAGTTTCACAGTAAGACAGCTTTCCTCTGTGGCTCCTTAAATTTGGACATTACTTTAGCTAGGTGATGCAATGAATCTAGAGTCAGGAAGACCCGAGTTCAAATCTAGATTCAAATATTTCCTAGTCATGTGTCTGGCTAAGTCACTTAACTTCTATCTGCCTCTATTTCTACATCTAGAAAAATGGGGGTAATAATAGCACCTACCTTGCAGAGCTGTGAGAATCAAATGAGATAATATTTGTGGAGTGGTTAGCACAGTGTTGTTTATTATTGAGTCATTTTAGACTCTTTGTGACCTCATTTGGGGTTTTCTTGGGAAAAATACTGGAGTGGCTTTCTATTTCCTTCTCCATCTCATTTTACAGATAAGGAAACTGAGGCAGGCAAGGTTAAGTGACTTTCTGAGGCTCACACAGCTAGTAAGTATCTGAGTCCAGATTTGAATGAAGGCTCCCTTGACTCCAGGGCTGACACTTTATCCACTGCACCACCTAGTTGCCCATTTAGCATAGTACCTGGCACACAGTAGAGGCTTAATAGATGCTTTTTAAAAAAAATCTATAGCTGAGAACAATCTAGAATGTTTTTATCCTAGGCAAGTCATATATAGAATATAGTCTCTTTAAGGACAAAGAATCTCTTTCCTGTCTATGATTTATGCTTTCCTATCTCCCCCAGGCTTCACCACCACCAAGAACCAGTTCTTTTTTTTTTTTTAATAAATTGAAGTCTGTTAATTTTTCTAAAATGGTGGTAGTAGTGGTGTGCGTGTGTGTGTGGGGGGGGGGAAAGTGGTGTTGGTGACAGGATGAGATTTGTGATTGCATATTGTACTAGAGCAACATCCATTAACAAGAGTGCTTAAAAAAAAAGCATGACCTCAACAAACATCAACAAATGCAAACATTTACTCATACAAAGAACAGAAAAAGACAATTGTATATGGGACTCTGAATCTCTTGCCCACCGGAGTTTTTATTTTTTGTTTGTTTTTAGTAAGTTTCAAATTGAACACAATAGTGCCAACATTGCCTTGTTTTTCAATGCACTATTCAGAGCCTTATTTATTTATTATTTATTAATTCAATTATTATGGGGTAGGTAGGTGGCACAGTGGATAGAGCACTGGGCTTGGAATCAGGAAGACTCATTCTCCTGAGTTCAAATCCAGCCTCAATCACTTATTAGCTGTGTGACCCTGAGCAAGTCACTTAACCTTGTTTGCCTCAGTTCCTCATCTGTAAAATAAGCTGGAGAAGGAAATAACAAACCACTGCAGTATCCTTGCAAAGAGAACCCAACAAAAGGTCAGGAAGTTGGACAAACTGAAAGGACTCAATATCAACAAAATTCTATGCCTTTTTAAGTGTTTTGTGTTTTTTCCTTCCTTCCTTCCTTCCTTCCTTCCTTCCTTCCTTCCTTCCTTC
>NW_027187327.1:1669674-1693757 GCF_028583685.1 Petaurus breviceps papuanus
CTTCCTTCCTTCCTTCCTTCCTTCCTTCCTTCCTTCCTTCCTTCCTTTTTCCCATTACAATCACTGCTATCCATTCACTTTTAATTTCTACCACTCTTTGCTTTTCAATTTTGAAACTTAGGCAGCAGAGTGAACAAAAGACTAGCCCTGGAGCCAGGAGAAGCTGAAGTAGAATTTCTAACTCAGACACAGATTGGTTATGTGATTATAGGCAAGCTACTTAACCTCTCTCAACCTCAATTTCCTTTACTATAAGATGGAGATAATTATACTTAAAGCATTTATCTCACAGACTTGATGTGAGGACTGAATTATAAAGTATAGGCAAAGTGATTTGCAAATCCTAAAGTTTTAGATAAATAACTACTGTCCTTGTTACTTTCAATTTGGAAAAAAAAAGTCTCAGATTTGAGATCTCTGAGAAGTATCCCCAAATAATGTTACATTTGTTTTGTGGTCCATATGATAACATAACTATGAAAAATGCAGACCATTTAAAAGATCATGCTTTCCTCTTTCAGTAGGCAAAAATATATCTTTCCTAGATGCCGTTGGCTTCCTGTGTTACTTTAGCCTTTTCACTTCTGCCCCTCAGGGTCTCAGTTTCCTCCTTGTATAATGGGAGGTTCTAATAAACTCTAAATCTACTGGTTGATGACCTACATGAGATGTTCTTGACAGTAATATACAAATAAAATTTCTGTCAGAGAGCCATGTCACTTGAGGTGCTCAGACTGGTGTCACTAATTTGAAAAACACACGGATGAATTCCTTTAAATGGGAAGAATATCATGATATAAATCCTCCTCCCCACACCTCACAACCTTTTAGGACCACTCCCTTTGCTCCAGAGATTTCCATGCAAAATTAGAGCATTGGGAGGTGACTGAGAGAAGTCAGTTCTAGGCAATGATGATTCAAGATGTTGAAGGGATCCAGGCCAGGACTGTCACTCGTCCTTGCGTTTCAAAGTGTTCCAGTGGTTTATTAATCCCTTTCCAAATAGATGTAGGACAAATCCATTTTGAAGCAGTACCAGAATAAGAAAGCCAAATCTAGACTCATCCATTCTGGCAAGGACTGAACTGCTGGCAAATACATTTTTTTTGAAAAATTTTTTTTGTCCTCCTTAGTAGAAATGAAAGCCAATTCTTTTCCACATTGGGAAGAGCCAGTGATGCAAGCTGTTGATAATAAAAGTGAGGCCAGAGAGCAACAGGACGTATTTACTTTGGAGAAAAAGAGGGTAAAAAAACTAAGAAGTTAAGCCATAAAACATTTTACACCAGTTTAGATGAAACAATAGTTTAAAATATAAATATTTTGCATTTTTCATACAGATGCTATTGGTAAAAATAACTATTATACTAAGGGATAGAGTCAAATACTGCCGAAATTATTATGGAACAAAATGGGAAGGGGTTTCAGTTTGTTGGTTTTGAACAACAACAACAAAAATATTTCTTTTTTTTCTGAAAAATAATAAATATTCTTGAGGCAGGGGGATGTCTAGGCCAGAGATTGGCAAGGTTTCTAAGATGAGAGGTCAAAGTTTCAGTCCCTTTTTCCTTGGCTCCAAGACTCTGGGCCTGGCCCTTGTTCTCTAGCCCCTCCATCCCCCAGCCCCCATGGAGAGGTAGGAGGAAGGGATGGGGGAATAGGAAGAGAAAAAAGTTTGTACTTTATGCAATAGCAGTCCACCTCTGGAGAAAGAAGGTGATCATTGAGAGCCATAGTACCGTTTATTTAGAGATGGAAGGGACCATAAAGAACTCTTCCATCATAGATATATAAACTGAAACCGAGAGATACTGAGTGATTTTTCCAAGTTCACCTGGGTAGTAAAAATCAGACCCCAGGTTTAGTCCTATTTAGTTCATTCAATATACTAATGTATTAATTAGGTATGTTGGTAGAGGTAAGGTTGGGACAAGAAAAGGGAATTCAATGTTAGCCACCGACCTAGGTGATTTTAGTATATATGAAGTAATTGATCAATAAACAAACATTTTTTAAGTGCCTACTATGTGCCACGAACTATACTGGGGATACAAAAAGAGGAAAAAAGACAGCCCCTACCCTCAAGAAGATTACAGTTTAATGGAGGAGACAACAAATGTATACTAAATATATAAACAGGATGTTGGGGCTGGGGTGAGCCAGGTTAGTTTTGCTTCTGCTTCTAAATAACCATTTAACCTTGAGAAAAATCAGATCTCTTTTTCAAGTTTCTCTTTTCTTACCTATAAAATGAGGGTATTGGTCTAGGTGATTTCTAAGGTTCTTTTGAGTTGTAACATTCTGTGATTATGAATTACTATTCACTTCTTTTAAGATTTTTAGAGTCTGAGATTTCACAGTCTCCTTCAGGAGATAATTCCGGAGCTTTCTCATTCTGACATCTTCCTCACTTCTAACCAAGAAGTCTTCTGATTGGATTCAGACTTATTTATCTTTGTTAATTCTTCTGTGGGAGAGAAACCAATTATTCATCACTTTCCACATACAAAACCCTTCCAAGCCTTGGAAAAATAGTTGTTACACCCAGCTCTGGGTTGAGCAATCTCTTTTCATAGGGTCATAGATTTAGAGTTGGAAAAGACCTTAGAGGTCACAGGATCCCAGGACCACAGTTATATGTAATCTAGTCCAACTCCCTCATTTTGCAGATGAGGAAATTAGGGCTCAGAAAAGAGTATATGACTCATCTATAGTTAAACACATAACTAGTGGCAGAGCTTGGATTTGAATCTAGATCCTTAGATGCTAAATTTAGCATTCTTTGCTCTGTGCTATGCTGTTTCTTTCCTTCACTGTTTCACAAAAGGAGCTATTTACATCCTTCTGATGACTCTACCCTTCCTTCCCCTGTGCCTCCCTCTCTCTCTCCTTCCCACTTTTCTTTTAATTTTCTCTCATCTTTCCAAGTCCTTTTAAAATTGTGATCACCAAAACAGGATAGAAAGCTTCACTAGGGGACAAAGTCACAATTCAATTCATTCAATAGCTAATGATGAAGTAACTACTATTGTTGAACCACTGAGCTAGACTTTGGAAATAAAATCATCACACAATATGTATTTGTTCCCCTTAAAGAGTTTAACCCATCACCAAATATTTATTAAGCATCAGTTACTGTGTTCCAAATATCATTTTAGGCACTGGGCATACAATGTCAAAAATGAATCAGTCTCTGTGCTCAGGGAGTGTGCAATCAAATTGGGGGAATGATAAGAGACCTAGACAAATCACTAGATTGAAAGGAGGGTATGGTAAGTGCAAAACAGATTTCCAAACATAGTGTGAAAAGAAACTTGAGGACAACTGGAAACTAAAGATGGCTCATCATTTGGGAAGGGCTGAACAAATTAAGATCTATGAGTGAAATGATGATGAAGAGTGAACTGATTAGATTCAAAAGAATAATAACATCGTAAAGACAAAGAACTTTGAATGCTACCACCAACCATGATTCCAGAGGACCAATGATGAAGATGAATACTCTCCTAAATGGAGGTGGTAAACTCAGGGTGCAGAATGAGACACATAATTTTTGGACAGAGACAATTGTCTTGTTGGGTTAGGAATTTTTGTGACAAAGTTTTAATTTTTTTTCTTGTTTCAAGGGAGGTGCTAGGAGTGAGACAAAAAATAGTAACTTTCTTTACTAAAAAAAACTTTAAAAATGTTTAAAGACAGGGAGATGATTTTCATGTAGAAAGAATTAAGGAAATCTTCATGTGGGAGATGGGCTTTATGATATGTATTAGACCAAGAGTGATGTATGCGGGAATCTGTTCTACACATTGGGGTTGAATGAACCAACAAAAACGTCATAATGGGAAGGGAACATTGGCATTGTTCAATTTGTATCAAACAGGAGCCAATCCAAGATGGTGACTCTTATGAGCATACTCACTATACTTCACAACTGTGCATATGTATGTATATTTGAGTGAGGTACCATGCAGAGAAGGAGGAGGATGGAGACAGAGAGATAGAGGGACGCTGACAGAGAGAAATAATGAGGAAAGACAGGCTTTGCATCTGCTTTACTGTGAACTGTGTCATTTGGAAAAGTGGTGTGTCTTTACTAAGAGTTGTCTTGAGAAAATAGAATCCTTTGCTATTTAAAGAACTGGTTGAGTCCTATTGCTATCTAAAGCCTGAGAAAGAGAAATATCTCAGGGTGCCAGAACTAACTGCAGCAGCTTGCTAGTGGTCTAGTTGAAGGGCACTACTTATCACTGAAAAAGCTTAGTATTCTCAGCACCCTACCGTGGGTAGCTGTGTGCTAAACTGCTTCAGTTGCCTGAGAATAGTGCAAAGGTGTCTTTTACCAACAGAAGAGCTATGAGGACCAAAAGTGGAGTGTGTAATAGTAACTTTGTGTGCCGCAAATTGTCCTTTAAAAAGACCAAGGACATCAAGTTCTACTGTCCATAGTCATGAATCATGAGTTGTCCTGGACATTTACATTTCTCTACTCATCTTTTTGCTATTTTTTTTTGCAAATGTGTTGCATCCTGGGCCATCTTCAGTAATCCTGATGAATATCTGGCCACTGGACCCTTTCTCTGGAGGAGAAAGTGAGGTTGGTGACCTTGCACAGCCCTCCCTCATTCAAATCTGATGTCACGGTCCCCTTTGAGAACAAAGGACATACACAATCTACTCTTCCCCCACACATAATCAGTGAGCCCTGGGTTTATAGGCAGATTGTCATATTTTTCTTATTGTTACTTTAGCCTTATTGTTTAGTAAATGTTTCATGATTAAGAGTAAATTGTGTTATTATGCCTGATTTCGTCTAACTGGGAAGCATACTAGTGGAGGCTCAGGCATTACAGTGGCAAGTAGTGAAAATGAATCCTTGCTGCTTCCCAAAGGCACACATACATCAAGGTTATTTCTAGGACCTTGAATGTATACTAAATAGTAGTAGCATGGATGCCTCTCTAGGGAGAACAACCAAATATGCTGAAGTGGATACAGACATGTAGGTTGAGCCAGCCTCAACCCAGGGAGAGAAAGAACTGGAGAGTGTTGGGGATTAGTAGTGCTCTTGGGCTGTGTGTGTATGTCTGCTTGAAATATATATGCATATGTAACACTGGCTACCCTGGCCTTCATTGCCTAAAGAATCAGTATGGTACATTTTACCTCTCTCCCAGGGTTCTTTGGCATCTTTAGGGGGGATTGTGGGTGTCTAGGCTTTCTAACTTTGACTCCAGAACCCCACTGATTATATTTCCCCATGGTAGGGGTGGGGTCCCTTGTAACCCAATTCCATTAAACTACTAATTGTAGAATTACCTTTTACAAAGGAACATTAATTTCAAAAGGTATAATAAAAATTTTATACACTTATACCCACAGCATGTGAGGCTTAATCAGCCCTACATTTTATGACCTTATATTCTGGGGGAGAGGGAAGGGATTAGGTTCTTAATATAGCTTAGTTCTCATAATTCCCAGTTCCAAGTCAAAAAGTCCCTTTGGACTACAGGAGTGCCAGTCATCCTGACTTGCCTGGGTTTCCTGCTGGGTTGACTGACTGCAATATCGAACCTTGAATCCTGGTTCCAAGGTCACCAGTGCTCAGATTCCCAGGTCTGGTGGGGATTGTCAGCTACACTTAGAAACAGAGAAGGACAAAAATACAAATACCCTCTCATTCATTTCTCAGAACCACGAGGTAAGAAGGAGAGAAAAGGAAGGAAGAAAACCTTTTTAGTTTCCCTCAATACTTCATTTCATGATGCCTGTATTGTAGGTAAACTTTGCTCTTATCCTCTGGATTCAACAGGAAAAAATCGAGGTGGAAAGGGGGAGATTGTCTCTATCTGGCAACTGAAGAGGCAGCCTATTCTGTTTATTGCTGTTATTATTCACTTGTTTCAGTCGTGTTCAACTCTTTGTGATGTCATTTGGTGTTGTTTTTGACAAAGATATTGATTTGCCATTTCCTTCTCTAGCTCATTTTATAGGTGAGGTAACTGAGGTAAGCAGGGTTAAGTGACTTGCCCACAGTCACACAGCTAGTGACTGAGGCCAGATTTGAACTCAAGGAAATGAGGGCCAGCAATTTATAGAAGCATCATGCCTCCATGTTAGATGACCTGGGCATGCTCTGAGATTCTGAGGCCCCATTATATATGTATGTGTGTATTTATGTATGTGGCTGTGGGGTTGGAATCCATGATTGCAGGTGGAGTAGGTCTTTGTAAAGGGGAGGGGTCCTTTCTTCCTAAATCTAGAGAGTGAGGTGAGGTAGAAATCTCACTTTGTATATTTTCATCCTTTTTAGGAAACTCAGATATAAAGTCATATGATGAAAGATAAGGGAAAAGGAAATGGGAGCCTTTAAGGAGAGTAGAAAAGGTTCAAACATCCACTGTGAGGGATGTGACTGAGAGTCAAGAAGAGATTTTAAAAAAATCATTTATCTGGATAGCTTAAAGAAGGTTAGCATGTCATGCATGCTACTTAAAAAAATGATAAATTTTTATTTGATATTTTTTGTCTTTATAGCTTGTTTTTCCCTCTTCCTACACCCTCCCAGAGAGCCATACTTTACAACAACACATTTTTTTGAAAATGACAAATGAAAGAAAGGAAGAAAGGGAAAAGTAAGGCAAATAAATCAACATATTGAAAAAAAAAATCAGAAAATATATGCAATGTTTTACATTGGGCAACCTGTTCCTCTACAAAGGAGTGTGAGGAAGTGTCTTCACTTAGCCCTATTTTGGGAAAGGCTTGTTCTTTGTAATTTTTGCAACACTCATTTTCAATTGCTTTGTAGTGGTTATTTATTTTTTCTATTTATATTATTGTAGACATTGTTATTTTTAATAGAGTCTTATATGAAATTATCTTCACAATAGCACTATTCTTCACAGTCTTCATTGTTCTTAGTATTTTGGGCTAGGATTTTTTTAATGCACCTATATGGAACCAGTCTTTCCATAATCTTTATTCTAATTTTTATACCTCAGCATTTATTACCCAGAATTTGCTTCCCTCATTGATGCAATTGAATGGATCTTTATGAGGCTGGGATTTTTATCAAGCATCTTAAATTTTATTCCTGATTTCAAGGATATTAGCAAGTCTGCTTAAATTAGGGTCATCTGCCAACATCATAGGGCAGCTAGGTGGCACGGTGAATAGCGCACTGGGCCTGGAGTCAGAAAGAGTCCTCTTCCTGAATACAAAACTGACCTCAGACATTAGCTGAATGACCCTTAGCAAATCACTTAAACCTGTTTGCCTCAATTTCCTCATCTGTATGACAAACCACTCCAGGATCTTTGCCAAGAAAACCCCCAATGGAGTCATGAAGAGTCAGATACTACTAAAAAAAGACTGAACAACAAAAACAACAAGCCAATGTGATAAGTGTTGTGCTCAATTCGTTCCCCATGCTATCAATAAACACATAAAACTGAATGTCTCCAGGAGTGATTTCTGTTGGGAACTAGTTAATACTAGTCTGTTTATAAGTCCTTTTTTTAAATGACCCTTAAGTCATCTGTTTATCCATGTAACAGTACATGGATATTTTCCTAGCTTGTTGATGAGAATGTCTTGTAGAATGGGATCAAAAGCTTTTCTAAAGTCAAGACAGATTAGAGTTATCACTTCTCCCTTGTCTACATGGCTTGTTACAAACAGAAGGAAAGTAAATTGTTCTGACAAGATTTTCTTTTCACAAAGCTTCCAAATATATCATAAGACAGGCTTTGTCTTGTTTCAAATTTTTGTGAATGACTTGGATGCATACATGGGAGACATGCTATCACTTCTGCAGATGACAGTGAGAGTGGGAAGTGAGAGAGATAAATGGATCAATGGCAGAAAAGAGATTTTACATGACTTAGAAGGACTGGAATACTGAGATGAAACCAATAAGAATAAATTTGATAGGGAAAACTAAAAAGAAGTAATGTGTGTAGTGGGTAGAGTACTAAACTTTGGTATCAAGATGAACTGGGTTTAAATCCTGCCTCAGATAAATCTCCCTGGACTAATTACTTAACATCTGTGGGGTTCAGTTTTCTTATCTGTAAAATGAGGGGGTTGGACTTCATGACCTCACCAGATAACTTTTGGTTCTAAATATAAAATTTTATGAAATGTAAAGGTCTTCAGGAGGTTAAAAAAATAATAAGACATGAATACTCAAGTATGGTGTGAAAAAAAAATCTGACTTGGTAGCAATTAATATGAGAAAAGATCCAGAGGTTTAAATGGAATACAAGCTTAATATGATTCCTCAGTATAACATGGTTACTAAAAAAATCTAATGAAATTTTAGGATTTGTGAATAAAGTAATGTTTAAATAACAGAAATAATCACCCCAACATATTTTGTGCTAGTTAACCTATATATGTACTGAATTCTATTTTGCTTGCCACATTATTAGCGATAGGATGGAAAAGCTTTTATTAAGTACTCAGACTTCCCAATTACTGTGCTAAGTGCTAGGTATAGAAAGATTGAAATAAGACAGGCATTACCAGATCCTACAATGTAATTAGGACATAGTACACACCTAAGAAGGTTCAGCTTTGGGGAAAATGGCAAGGCCCAGGAGAGTTTGAGGAGCAATGACAGGGCAGACTGTTAGAAAACAATGACTTTTGAGAAAGGGGTGATTGTTTCAAGAATTGAAGCTCTGGGTTACCATAGGAGAAGGAAGGGAGGGAATATTTATATTTTAAGGACTTATTTTGTACCAGGCACTGAGCTAAGCACTTTGCAAATATTATCTCATTTGAAGAAGTGGAGTTGTATGTGGTGGTCAACATCCAGCTGAAAGCAGGCATTCAACATTTGGTTTTAGGGTAAAGAGAGTAAGCTCAATTTCTGAAATTCTGAACATGGTGAGTCTATGGTACTGGAATGCTATTAAAGTGGATCTAGAGATGTGAATATGGTGTTCAAAGGAGAAATCAAAACTAAAGACAGATGTTGGATACATTTGGATGCTAGTGCTGAAATTATGAAAGTAGATAGCATTGCCTAGTGAGTGTAGAGTCAGAATAGAAGAAGGCCAAGAGCAGAACCAGGGCACACAACTGAAGGAGGATGTAAGGATAGGAAAAAAGAGCTAGTGGAAGAGATAGGGAAGAAACAGGTAGGCAAGAGAACCAATAGAATATGATTTCTCTGGAGGAGATAGTGTAGTATGAGATAGAAAGAGCATTAGATTTGAATTTACAAGGTGTGGGTTTGAATTCTGCCTCACCCACTTACCTTTCGTAAGTTACTTAATTTCTCTAGATCTTAGTCTCTTCATCTGGCAAATGAGGGGATTGAATTAGATAATCTCCAATGTCCCTTCCAGTTCTAAATACATTATTATTCCATAGTCCTGTGAAATCAAGGGAGGTTAATGTATTCAGAAGGAAAGATTAGTCAGTACCATTAAATGTCTTAGAAAATCAAGCATAATAAGGAAAGACAAAAGGACATTTGATTGGATAATCTGAAGAATACTGATGATCTTTGAGTGTATATTTTCTTGCGAGTGCTTGGGAACAAATCCCCAATTAGAATGGATTGAGGTGATAGTAGGTAGTGAAATATATAAGCATTAAGAATAAACAACTTTTCAAGCAGTTCACCTATGAAGAAGAAAAAGGATAAGATGGTAGGCAGATAGAACAGGAGAAAAAGTTAAGACTTTATTTTTTTCCTTAATATTGAGGAGAACAGATGATATTTATAGTGAAGGATATAGTGAAGGAAAAGGAGAGATTGGATATACACAGGAAGAGGGGGTGATTACTAGAGCAAGTCCTCAGGAGGTAGAAGAGGAGGGGATCCACTGCCTGGAGTAGGTATTCCTCTTATTCTATGACTAGAGAGAAGGGGGAAGAGTGTAGGTGATGATTCTTAGATGTATAACCATTGGGGAAGAAAGCTGGAAGTTGTATGCCTTCCATCTTTATTATGAAAAAGAAGGCTACATCATCAATTGTAAGCTTGTGAAACAGCTGGGGGTTTAAGGATAGTGGAAAGGTTTTAAACTCATTACTGTGAAGTTTGAGGAAGGAGATAATGAGATAGCTGACAATAATAATAGCCAACATTTATATAGCACTTAATATGTGCCAGGCATTGTGTTCAACATTTTACAATTAATATCTCATTTGATCCTTGGATGATAGGTGCTATTATTACTCCCATTTTACAGTGGAGGCAAACAACAAGTAACTTGTCGGAGGAGTTAGCACAGTTAATGTCTAAGACCGGGTTTGAACTCAGGATTTCTAGATCCTAGGCCCAGGGCTCTATCTGCTTTGCCACCTAGCTCCTTCCTATGCCATCTAGCTAAAATAATAAGAATCAAATAGAATATTATGGAGAAATAATAAGAACCCAGTTGAGGTTCTGTATTACAAAGTCATGGCATGTGGATTAGTAATTTGTCAATTTTGTAACTAGGTTTTATTACAAGATTTTAAAAGTCCTTAGCAGCTAGTTGGTACAGCAGATAGAGTGCTGGGCTTAAAGTCAGAAAGACCTGAATTCTAATCCAGTTTCAGATGCTTACTAGCTGTGTTACTCTGGTCAAGTCACTTAACCTTATTTGCCTCAGTTTCCTCATATGTAAAATGAACTGGAGAAGGAAATGGCAAACCACTTCAATATCTTTGTCAAGAAAATCCTAAATGGGGTCACAAAGACTTGGACACAACTGAAACAAATGGACAATAGCAATAACACTTCTTTCCTACTATAAAATTTTCTGATCCAACTTTAAAATTCCATAATTCCATGTTGTTTTAGAGAATTTAATATGTTCCCCAGTCTTAATATTGAGCTACTGACAGGAAATCATTAGTTTTTTATCTTCTCCCAATTAAAAAAAAGTTTTCCAAAATTCATTCTCTATTTCCTTTTAAAATAATAACTTTTTTTTTGTTATGGCATTAACCAATTTCTCAAGTCCTCAAAAGAATCATTCATCTGGTTATGATAAGTTTAATATGTCTCATTTAAAAACTACTTTTTAATGTTTTCTTTCCCAGTTCCATTTTGTCTTTTCATTTTTCCATCATAAATATTCTGATAAAATTTTCAGATCTGATCTCTATTAAGAGAGAAATAAAGAAAATATTAAATATTTCTGCTTCTCCTCTACTCTTAGGTCTTCATAATATTACTTTTCCATTAGAGGACTGGAAAGTGAGATCATAGATCATAGATTTAGATTGGAATGGCCCTTGTGGGCCATCTAATCCACCTTCCATGTGAAGAATTTAAGGCCCCTAGAAGCTGTTATATGCCATGGGTTTCATAGAAAGTAGGTAGAAAAGCCAGGATTGGAGCCTATGTCATCTAACTCCAAATCCAACTCCTTTTCCATAGAAATTTGCTGAAATGTATTCTTTTGATTTCCTCTTTTACATGATACATTTGAAACCATTCATATTTTCTCACTTTTATACCCCTTGCTAGTTGAATCCTCTTTCCAGCATGAGCTTTTCCAATCTTGTGCTTAAAGAATTGTTCCATGCTTTGAAACTTTTTAATAATAAAGGCTTATAGTGCTTCACAAAAATACAATAAAATCTATTGTATTGTATTCATATAATATAACATAATGAAGATTATAAAGAGGCTTTATATTCCTAAATTCTTGTTAATATTCTGAGAAAATAGTAATTAAAAACATTTCATTGAGAAGTTCTGCAAAGTCCACTAAAACCAAAATGAAATAAGGATCTCTTTATAATGTAATTATGGGCAACTGATTACCAAAATGAATTTCAATATAGGAAAATGGAAGCCAATAATGATCTGGGTAATCCAAAACACAGGTATTCGGTGAGAAAAACAACCTTCCAAAGCTATAATGACAAAAACAAAAACAAACCATGGTGATGATAGGGTTACAATGTGCCGTAGCATCAAGAAAATGGTGATGTAACTTTGGCTGACAGAGAAAGGTATGTTACAGACCAGGGTGGACATAGACTTCCTATTTCAACAATAAATTATCATCTAAGATTTTGACATTACAGCATTAGGAAATCATGGAGAGACAAAGGAATTCAAAGAAAGGCAGGTGAATATAAGTAAAGAATACAAAAATCGGTTATCTATCAAATGATGAAAAATAATGACATATAGGTAGACTAGCAAGCTACATCTCAGGGGTGAGAACATGGGAGATAGAGCAACATTCTAAATAAAATATCATCAGACATAAACTCTTCATAGTGTCGCAAGAAACTAAATCAGTTTGTGCAATTAATAAGTCTGTTGTAAAACTCAAGGGTGCACATCAGAAAACACTTTGTTATAGCAAGTTGTTAGGCTTACTAATTACCTAGGAACTCTCATCAGAGAAGGACAAAGCATTCTGAGAGTCTGTGCAACAGTTCATACCTGTGAGATTGATACTGAGTCATATTATTCCCAACTTTCCAATGGTGAAAATGAGGAAGTCTTAGAGCTCATGGCAACTGAATGATTGTCTGAGCCAGGAATAAATTTGAAGTCCATGACCCAGTAGCATAAATTCACTGGCTGTTTTGTAAACGGAGTGAAAGATATACCATTGCTAGGGACATCCAATGTAAGAAAAGACCCAAATTATAATTTATTGAAATACTTGGACTATTGGCATGGCTGAATTCTAATTATAGTTTGTTTTTGACTGGATATGACTCAGGCCAGTACACCTCCTTCCCCCCTCTCTTCCCCCATAGATTAGGTTTGATCTTGGAAGAAATTGAGACATTTGTAAGTCATTTAGCAGTTAACAAAAAGAGATTTACTTAACCACAGCAGAAGGATAGTCTATAAAGACAGGCACTAAAGTAATGCAACTGAGTCAAGTTCCCTTGCTAGCATTACCAATTATAATCTACCAGCCAAACCTCAGGGAGCCCTGCTAGGTCATTGGGGCTGCTTCATATTCAGGAGATGAAAAAAATGATGTCAATAGTCTGAGCCTTTAGTCTCCTGAGCCAACTAAATCTTGAAGAATGTCTTAATATCTTTAAATGAAAAACCAGTCTAACATATGAGGACAGGGGTTAAAAATTGCTCCTATTATATAGTATTACTCTAAATTTTACAAATCTATTTTTTTAAGTACATGGAGAAAGGGTGGTCTATCATTTCACTCTTAGAAACCACAGAAAGAGATGGCTCTTTGTCTTCCTGGTTTTTTTTTACTTTTTTTTTTTGGAGGGGGGAAGACAGAGCAATTGGGGTTGTGTCTTGGCCAAGGTCACACAGCTAGTAAGTGTTAAGTGTCCGAGGCTGGATTTGAACTCAGGTACTCTTGACTCCAGGGATGGTGCTCTATTCACTGCACTACCTAGCCGATTTCCTTCTGGATTTTTAATCAGTCAATTATATTCCTTATGTTTTCTCAGCAAGGTGTTGGTAGACATGCCCATACTTCATCGGGAAGTACCCCTCAGAAGCCTCCAAACAAAGATCTTCATGCAATAATCTTATCAGGATGATGAGGGATTAGTGGGAATCTTCAAATTGATCAGCACCCACCCTCCCCACTACATCTTTACAAGGTTTTAAATTGATTGAATGTATGAGCAAAAAATGACTTTGTTTTGGTTCCTAAAATGTTTGGCTACTACCATTGGACTCTAGACATATAGCAAGATGTATTGGCAAAAGCGCAGAACTGGGAGACAGAAGACTTGGGTTCTGCTTGCTAGTTGTGTGACCTTGAGAACACTCCCTAAACTCTTCCTAAACTTGTCCCCAGAATTCCTTCTTTTCCAATGATGGGGGTTGGGCTAGGTTATCTCTAGAGCCCCTTCTGGTTCCAAGATTTTATGAGTATGTGTACATAGGGAATATTGCTATTTCCCACATAATGATTAGGACATTTTTCTTGGCTTGTGGGTCATCCTGAAAGTCATTAGCTTAATTACCCACTTTTAGGCTCAACTTGATGACAAAATGTCCACATTAAAAGTGAAAATTGTCACCAGTTGTTGGGATGTTTTCTTGGCTTAATGATTGCCAAATTTACAGCAAATGAAGACCCAAATGGGAAAAGGTGGAGGAGGGTTCTGTTTGTGTCCCTCCAGAGAACACGCCACTTTCTGCAGTGGCTTTGGAAGAGCAGGAAGAAACTTCTGGTTTGGAGGGAGAGGGGAGAGATGAGTGGTGAGAGGAAGAAAAGCACAAGCAGGAGGGGTTCTCAGAATTTAGCACCCTGGGTCTTGGCTGGATACCATGAAGAAGGAAGAAAGGATGCCACTGCTGTTAGAGGAAGATAAGGTAACATTCTTCCCTTGTCCCCACTTTTTCAGTCTATACAGAAAGCCCTTGCCAACACTTGAAAAGGAATCACAGAGCCAGGGTCTCCCTTAATGGCTCCTCAGGGGATCCTAGTTCTGTGTTCTCCCTTCCAATGTGCATCACTGTCTATCACTGAATTATTTACCTTACAGAAACAAGAAAGGTTTTCTTACAGCGTCAGTCTGAGGAAACAGCAAAGAGAATAATGACAGCAACAGTAACAACCATAACAACAGCAGTAGCAACAACAGCAACACTATTCAGATGCTCCTCATTGGGTAGGGCTGACCCTGGCTTCCTTGAATCTATGACAAACTCTCGTTGGCCCTCTGGACTATTTCTGAAATGTACCTTTCCAATTTTATCTCATATTACTCCGCATGATCAGTTAAACTGGCTTACTCTCCATCCCCTTTTCTTTCTCATCCTATCAATCCCTGAACCTTTGCCTACCATGGACTTCATCCACTCTCACTTTCTATGTGTTGTAATACTTCGAAGGTTGAACCCAAAGGCAACCTCCATCTGGGATCCTTTCCTGACTTATCTAGGTGAAGTAATCACTCCCTCTTTCAATTTTTCCCCCCATAGGACTTTGCTTTGAACTTAACTAACTTTTCCTTTTACTCATCTTATTCCATCAGAGAGATAGGACAGGGACTGGATCTATGATTTCTTTATTATTAGTAAACTGCAGAAGATGAAACTCCCTTTACCAATGTAGTCCAGTAATTTCTCTGCAATTTATAATCTTAAAGAGCTGACTAGAGCACTGAGAGGTTAAGTAAATTTCCTGTGGATGCAAAGGCAATTTATGTCAGAAACAGTACTTGAATCCAGGTCTTACTGGCTCTGAGTCTGGTTTTCTGTTACATCACAATGCTTCTTACTTTTTTGTGACAGTTAATAATCACATAACTCCCTCTTTCCAGTTTTCTGTTATTTTCTTGAAACAGGGTCTGTGACATATTTCTCTTTGCCTTGCCAGAATCTAATATAGTGCCCTGCTCATAGTAGGCACATGACAAATGTGTATTGTTTGTTGAATTAATGACATAAAGATTTAAAAATTCTAATGATTCTGTGGTCTTGCAATGACTACCTGCCCTAGATACTGGGTAGTACTGAAGAAGAGGAAGACAATGAGTGGAGAGATAAGGAATATAGTTAAATAGCTGCCAAATTTACTGAATGTGTAGTACAAACTTTGACAGTATGGGCATCTAAAAGCCCTAGAAAGCATGGTCCCTGTCTATGAAGAATTCATAGCCTTATGTTAAGACTGAAAAAATCATGTGAGTGCAGGTGAGAAAAGGTAGCAAGGGAAAATAGAAGGAGTAGCACCTGTATAAAACAGATTCTTTCCCAGTGCCCAGCTTGCTTTCTAGGTTCAGTTACCATTCTTGCTCCTTTCTTCTCCCCTTTCTATATGAGTTGGGCTCAACTGAGAAAATTAATCAAGTCATCTCACCCCATTTCAAGTACATGATAAAGTGTTGGTACCTAACAAGGAGGAAAACAAGCAAATGATCTCAATTGTAGGCTCAATCACAGGCTTTAGACTAAGTAGACAAAATTGTCAAATGAACCAGAAGGACATTGACTGGAAATATGTTTGGATTGGCATCAGGATACCTGTTCAGACCTAAGAATTTGAAGAAAACCCATGAAAATGTTGCAGAAAAAAATATGGAGGAGGGACCATTTTAGGGGGTAAGGAGGAAAAAGGAGAGTGCCTTAACATTGGATTTGGCCTTGACCTTGAGAACTTCAGAGGATTTGGGACTTTTCATTTTACCATCAGTCTCCTAGCATTATCCCCCTAGGACATCAGTAGCTAATAGGAGCATCTGCATGAGTAGCCACGAATTGACAAGATGCAATGTGGTAAGACAGATTCAAAGTTCCATGAAGACTCTAGCAGAAATTACACCATGCCTAATGAGAACGTCTTGAATCTCTGATGAAGGGGAGAAAAACAATTGATCTCAATTGTAGGTTCAATCAATCATAGGCTTAAGAATGAGAGAATCATTATTGAATGAGCCAAAGGGATATTGACAGGAAATATAGTTTATTTGTAAAATAAGAGTAATAGTCCTAGACATTATTACTGAGGTCTCACAAAGCATAATTAATCTCCACAGCCTTCTTATTATTAAATTTACTGGTTTATTCTCCATTTCCATATTTCTTGATCCTTGTAGCATTTAGTATTATTGGTTATCCATCCTGTACTTAAAACCTTTGTCTACCTTAGTCCAATTTCTTTTAATGTCTACTTAGTGGACAAATAAATTCTCTTTGGTGTTATTCCTGTTGATGAATCCATGACCATTCTGAACATCAAACCATTTGACAGTGCCCAGAACTTTGGTTACCAGCACTGGTTTGTCTGCCTGGATGGTTTTTCTTCTTCTCCAAGTGTCTGCTTTTTCCTTCCTTGGTGGTTTCTTCCTCCTTCACTCTAAGCATGGGTAGTTCTTCAGACCCTAGCCCTCCATCTTTAATTCTTCTTTCTTTACATAATTATTCCCCTTTTGAGATGACCTTTCATATTGTGTATGTCTGTAGTAATTTACATGTCGTCTCTCTCATTAAAATATAAACTCCTTGAGGGCAGGAACTGCTTTTGCTTTTCTTTACATCATTAACACCAATGCCTGACATGTAGCAAGTACTTAATAAATGCTAGTTGATTAATTGTCTTAAAAGAACATGATACTTCAGAAAGACAGGTAAACCACAGAGTGACAGATAATAGATAGATAAATAGAGATAATAGAGAGAGATAGACTGAACCTTTATTGAATACTTGCTATATGTTAAGCAATGGGGATACCAATAAAATCAAGAAAAGTAGTACATTCCCTCAAAGACTTTACATTCTAATAGGCAAAGACAATATATAAAAAGAAGCTGGATGATGTTTGATAATGCAGAAAGTGGGTAGAGGCCTGGATCCTAGAAAGATACAGTAAAAATTAACTATGAGCTGAAGAATGCAAGGGCAGAATCCAGTTTGTCAGTAGGGAAGTAGTGTATGTGATGGTCCTGGTAAAGGCACTAATGGTGAGGAGGAGACTGGGAAGTGACTTCATATGATTTCAGCTCTTATCTCTATATTGATGATTTAGGCCTCAGTAAAGCCAAACCTATCATCTTATCCAAACCTCCAATCTTAATGAATGTCTTCACTTGAATTTTCTTCTATTCACCATTTCAAACTCAAATTTTAAAAGAATTTATTTTGTGTAATAAATCATTAGTTTCGTTGGTGGAAGGAACACTTGGGAGGAATCTATCAGTAAAGGTTGGCACCTGCTCTTCAAATTATGGTCTTAGAAAGAACTTTCCTAGGGTTAAGTGTTGTTGTTGGGTTTCAATCATGTCCAACTCTTCATGACCACTTGTGGGGTTTTCTTTGCAAAGATACTGGAGTGGTTCCTCATCTTTCACAGAGGAGGAAACTGAAGCAAAATATGAACTCAGGATCATATAAATCAGGATCACATGTTAAAGACTGGATCTGAACCATGTCTTCTGAACTCTGAGATCATCTCTTTCCAAACTCCATGCTATTGACTTTGTCAATATACAATTGCAAACTCATCATTTTGTTTCTGAAATTAACTTCTCAATTACTCTCTACTAATGTTGCCACAAATACTTTAAATTTGCAATCATTAAATCTTGCAAGTTCTTCTTTTAAAATTAACAGAGATATTGTAGAGTTCAGGTATGAGTTAGATTAGATGACCTCTGAGATGCCTTATCACTCTGAGAGTTTGTGATCCTCTCTCTCATAATGAATTTTCCCTCCATGATCCCATTATTTTCACTTCAGTCTAAAGCATGATCTCACCAACTTGCAAAGGAGTTTATCCATAGACTACTAGTTTACCTCTCTGCCTATAATCTATCAGTCTTTTCCCGTCCACCCTCTATAACATATATATATATGTATATGTATATATATGTGTGTGTGTATATATATATATATATATATATATATATATATATATATATGGTAGAGCATCTTCCTTAAAGTTCATTTTTGTTACATCACTTATAGATTCAAAAACCTTCAGTTACTTCTCATGGAATACCATATTGAGTCTAAACTCCTTTTTCTGGATTCCAAAAAACCTTTCAGGCTTGTTTACTTCCATTTGCTTGGCAGAAAGAACCACCTCACAAAATATGGTCTTAATCTCCTTGAAATTCCAGATCATGTATATTAAGTAATGTGCTATTTGCCTTTAAATCATAGATTGTTCACTAATCATTTCATTTGTGTGAATCTTTTTTTCCCTCCCAACTAGATGATCTCCTTCTCAAGAGCAGGGATCATGTCTTACACTTGTTTTTTGTTACCCACAATGACCAGTGTAGGATTGAGCACTTGGTAGGGGCTAAATATTTGTGGACTGATTGATATAGAGATTCTGTATAAATGTATAGAAATATATGCACATGCAGCTTCTCTCTGTATTGTAATGACTTTTAAATCACAATGTAATGTCTTTTATACTACAGAAATAAAACTCATATATTTTATTATCTAAAAACAGCAATGGAATTAGAGAAGGGTTGAGGGATAAAGGAAAGTAATAATTGTTATTGGCTTTAGCAATTGAATCCAGCTTGGAAAGTGTTTCCTATACAATACACACATTCATCAGAAGAATCTCATTTGTATTCCATATAAATCTTAGCTCATTCACAGTATGAACCTATGTTCTGAAAGCTGCAGCCAAGAAATATGCTATAGACCTGACGACTGAGTCTAATTGTGTCAGACCCTGGGGTAGTCACTTTACAACACTCTTTCCTCCATCCTACTAAGTTGATGGGGATACTTTATTACTGAGCCAAGAAAGTTATGAGCAAACCCAAACCATTATGAGATAGGATAGCTACAACATATGTCGAGTGCCTCTCGTGCATTTCTGAAGCAAAGCATTTATTTTTCATTGAAGGTAATCCTTGCAAATGTGACTTTAGCCAACAATAATATGACTAGAGATTCTGTGAACTCTCTTGTCAATAGATTTCATTTTGAACCACTTATATGACAATCTCCAATATTGAAGAATGGATGGAGCAGACACCAAATAAGAACTTGTTTACTTCCATTTGTCTTGGCAGAAAGAACCACAAGGGGAAAGTAAAACTGATTTTTTCCCCTTGATACCCAAGTCAAAATAATTTATTAAGAACCTCAACGCTGACACTAAATATTAAAAAAAACACATAAAGAATATTCTATTTATAAAAAATGAACAAGTACTCAGATAATGTACTGTAGTTGAAAGCATAAAACATAGCTAAGATTAATTGGAACATGTCTATATAGTTCAAGAATTTGCCATTTTGGTTTATAGTCAATTAACATCATTGTTAACTACATGACTAGTCCTGAGTCTACAGAGGAACCCTTTTTATAACTGAGCTATAAGATTATAGGATCATAGGTTTAGATCCAGGAAAGACTGTAAGAAGTCATTAAATCATTTTATAGAAAAGAAACTGATTGAGCAATTAAGTGACTTGCTCAAGGTCACACAGCAAGGAAGTATCTGAGGTGAAATTTCTTCCTGATTCCAAGTCTAGTATTCTGTCTTCTACTTGTTTGTGTTTCAAACATTCCTCGACTTCAATTAAAGAATTGTCTATACAGTTATATAGCCTAATATCCCACCTAGTTCATAAGTAGGTGATAATCCCCCAACATTGGGGATAAGTAATTATCTCCCTGTATCTGGATAAAACTAGGCACAGGTATCTTCTGTGTGTTATTTTCCTTCCCATCCATCCATTCATTTATCTATTTTTTCATTTGTTCATTAATCCATTTTTATTTATTCATTTATTTGTTTGTTTATTTTTGGCCACTAGTACATTGGATATAGCTTTGGGTCTAGAGGAAAATCTGAGTTCAAATCTGTTTCAGTTGTTTACTGCATTCAAATCCGGTCTCTGTCATTTACTAGCTGTGTGACCTATGTTATGTTACTTAAACTCTGTTTGCCTCAGTTGTAAAATGGGGATAATGATAGCATCTACCTCTCAGGGTTGTTTTGAGGATCAAGTGAGATAATATTTGTAATATATTTAGCATGTGTCTAGCACGTAGTAGGCACTATATAAATCCTAGCTATTATATTAGCTGTACTAATGTCATTTCTGATTTATATTGTGGTTTAAGTAGTTGAGGGAGAGCCCAAAATTTTTGTTACTTTTTTTTTTAACAAAATCTGATTTGAACATCTTTACTAGATGTTCACTCTCTGGATTCTTACATGAGATCAACTTTCTGGATTCTTTGACTGGCACAGGTGTAGAAAACGGGCAGAAGTGCAGAAGGTAGAAGTATCAGATTTTATATTTAGAAGTTGACTAGACCATCCTCCCTCATTTTATAGATGGAGAAACTGAGGGCTAGAGAAGGTTACTGACTTGCCAAGGGTCATATAGATAGTAAACAGTAGATATGAGATTTGAACCTAAGGTCTCGGAGAGTCCAAATTAAGCACTCTTATAAGTGTTTGTCCATAAGAGGAGTCCCCAGGTAAAAGAATTGGTAGGCAGAGAAATAGAATAACTGGCAGCCCTTCTTCCTACTGTGATTAAATTTTCTGTGTTTTCATTCCTGAACTTCATTTCCTGGTTGTGCTCAAGTGATCATTTTATCTTAACTTCTGCTTCCACTTTTAAGTAGCTCCATCTAGGCATGATGCATTATCCAGAAAGACATACCCTTGTTTGATCAGTATCTAATGTTATAGTCACAGTTTCATTTTTTTAATTTATTTTTTAACCACTACTGAATACTTTTGATTACTACTGGTTCATATTTTGATTTTTTTCTATCCCTTAAGATTGTAAAACTTTTGTTACTCTAACTGAATTTTACTATTATTTTGTCTACTTCTATATAGTTCCCCTTGGGTAATTTAATTATAATACTAACCAAATACATCCTGATCTCCACTTAATATACTTTCAGTCTTTGTATCTTTGGTTTGGTTGTTTATTTTGGGGGGGAAGGGGAGAGGGAGGAGGAGCAGGGTTTGGATTTATGATTTCATTGGTATGAGGAAGCAAGGAGGAAAAGAAAGAAGGAAAGGAGGAAAGGAGAAAAAAAAGAGGGAAGGATGGAGGGAGGGAAGAAGGGAGGAAAAAAGAGGAAGCAAGAGTTGATCAAACATTTACTATGAACAATGCACTGTGCTAAGCTGGGGATACAAATATGAGCAAAAAGAAAAAAAAACCCTCCCTTGAGAAACTTCTAACGGAGGGAGAAGATAACACACCAGAAAACTGAAAAGGAATGGGAGAGGAGGGAACTGAAACTGAGTGGTGATGTGGGGGATATTTTGAAGTCCATAAGGTCAGGAAAAAAAAAATCAGGAGGGCAATGGAGGCAGGCCAGCTTGGGTCCCTTCACAGAATGGAGGCTACAGGAGGAATTCACCAATGAGAGAAGAGGAGAAGAGTGGAAGCCTCTAGGTAGTGAGCACATAAAGCTCTGGGCCTAAAGTCAGGAAAACCTGAGTTCAAATCTAGCCTCAGATATTTACTAATTGTATGGCCCTGGGCAAACCACTTAGCCTCCGTCTGCCTCAGTTTCCACAACTGTAAAATGAGGATTACAATAGTGTCCATCTCACAGATTTGTCATGGTGATCAAATGAGATAATATTTGCAAACATTTAGCACCTACATCATAACAGGAACTCATAAATACGATTTCCTTCTCCTACAGGGTGGGGGTGGGGGGAGAGGAGGATATTCTATGAAAAGGCAGGTTGCATGGAAGGTAGATCCAGTAAGGAAAGGAGGCCCCAGGTGCTGAAGGAAGATCCAGGAAGAAATAAGCAGTAGAGTCATGATTCAGTGAAAGAACTCCAATGTGGGAAACTTCCACTACCCGTCATACAAATAGGCAACTCATTTGGGACAAATTGTCTTAGAGATTGGCCTAGACCACTGAGAAATTGAGTAACTTGCCCTTGTCCACAGTGATACATTTAAAATATGCCAGATATAAACTTGAAATCATCAAGTCTTCCAAGACTCCAATGTCACATGACCACCTCTCATCTTTGATAGATAGAGGGAATGATGTCTTAAAGATGAAGCATTTCCTCATCTGGGAGTTCCCTAAATCCCCATTAACTTCTCTGCCTCTTATAGTTTTAGAGAGTTCCCTGGGACGCCGAGAGGTTAAGTGATTTGCTTAGTCAAGGTAAAGTGACTTTCCAGGGTCACACATCTCAACAACAACAACAACAACAAACAAGGTTAAAGTGCTGGTCAGGAAGGTTTAGATTCAGATTTCCTACCTGGCGTTTAATAGCTTCCTTCAAGACAGATATCCATTCTTCTTTCTTCAGAAGGACCTCCTGATCCTTCCAGCTTCTAGAGCCTTCCCCTTTCAGATGAATGCCCACACAATTTACTTTGCATGCATCTTGCATGTTCCTAGTGATGTTCATGTTTATGTCCCCCCCTGGAGAAGGTGATGACCTTCCGGGAGGGGCTGCTTTTACTTTTCTTTTGTACTCTCCATGCTTGGCACAGTGCCTGGCACCATGGTATTTAGGAAAGCCCTGACTGACCGAGCATCATGATACAGGGGAAAAAGTACTGAAGTCAGAGTACCAAGGTTCCAATTCACCTCTCTGTTGGTTACTTCCTGTGTCACCTTGGAAAAATAGTTTAATTTCCTGCTCCTGGTTTTCTCATTTGTAAAATGAAGGCATTGGAGTAAATAGCCTCCAATGTCCCTTCCAGGTCTAGGTCTCTTTATGATTCGCTCCCTGATTCTCAGTTTTCTCACATGTAAAATTGGGATAAACACACCTCCTACCTCTTAGGGCTGTTGTGAGGGATAATAAGCAAGGAGTTTTGTAAATCTTAGGGGACAGATCAAAATGAGTCAGCATTATTATTATTATTTGAGGAACTCCCTTCACTAACACGAAAAACAGCTCTTCTGTAACTTAATTGACAGTCCTTAAGAGTTGTTGTAGCCCCCTAAAATATTACCATATGATCTTTTGGGTGACAAACCTCCTCGAGGTCCTGGGGAGTAGCTTTGTACATTGATTCCCTGTGGGGAGCAAGAATTGAATGCCTCTAATCCTGTCTGAATATGTGAGTTTTCTGCAGAACTGAGGTGGCCAAGGTGCTTCAAATCATCCATTGCTTCAGATGCCTGGAATAAAATATAGCACCCGCCTCTTCCCCCCTCCACCCTCTGCCTTTCCTTTATAAATGATCATATTTTCTTTTTGGCATTAGGTAGAAAAATATATAAATCAGAAGCTTGAAATATGCACACAGACTTTTGGAAGCCATAAAAAAATTGGGATTTACCCAGTTTGCATCTAATAAAATAAAACAGCAACCTGTTTGACAGAAAGTGAACTCATTGAGGGGACTGGCAGTGCCAAGCTGTGCCATACACAGTACACATTCAGTGTCTGGGCCATGTTGACACATTGCAATAAACGGGGCACTGCCACTGACTAAAATGGATGACTTTCAAAAATATATTTTTCCAAGACTCCTGGATTAATGGCTTTTCTGAGCGAGGCTCATTCATTCTAGGAAAGCAGAGATAGCTCCTAGCAAACACATTTATGAAGGCACATCTATTGACATATGGGTACTGCCAGGAAGAGTGACTGGAGAGAGAGAGAGAGAGAGAGAGAGAGAGAGAGAGAGAGAGAGAGAGAGAGAGAGAGAGAGAGAGAGAGAGAGAGAG
>NW_027187327.1:1693767-1904801 GCF_028583685.1 Petaurus breviceps papuanus
GAGAGAGAGAGAGAGAGAGAGAGAGAGAGAGAGAGAGAGAGAGAGAGTGTGTGTGTGTGTAGATTTTTTGCAGTTTCAGGCCCGCACTGTATTACTTGACAAAAAATATACTCAGAGCCTTACTTATTGAAGTTAGATTTTAGTATGCTTCTCTGGGTCTTTATTTCCCATTCACACCCACCCAAACCCTGACTTCGCACTAAGGCTGCCCAGGCATTTGGATGTGTGTCTTGCCTCAAGAGACACAGAGGGAGAAAGGCTACAAAATTCCATTGTGTTGATCTTTGCTTTCAGATCCTTTGGCATGGCCAAGACTTCATTGATGAAACATAGTTGTCCTTAAGCAGGTGATATGGAAACTATAAAGAGAAAGGCAGTTTAACACTTGAATGGAGAGTAGTAATAAAATTGTTCTGTTTGTGTTCTTTAAAAGAAAGTATATTTGTTGATAATTTCTAGGTTCATAATACAAAAGATAATGTAAAAAAATGGATGTCCCTCTCCTGCCCAGGCTGGAAGTATAGGGGCTGTGCATTGATTCAATTCCACTATTGATCATCATGGGAGTCTTGACTTACTCCAAACTGGGCTGTTTCACCTTTTCTTGGGCAACCTGGTGACCACCTCCTACCAGGGGTTCATTATATTGATGCCAGACTTCATGCAGACAGCTGATTGGTTTAGTCAACTGCACCTCAGAATCCCCAAGCTCAAGAGATCTACCTGTCACCCTTCTCCTCCCAGGTGGGCTTACAGGCATAGGCCACCATGTCCTACAAAAGTGAGTTTAAAAGACTAAAAAGGAATAAGGCCATTTAGTCTTCAAACAGATTAACAAAAGATCCTTGTGAACCTAATGTGGTGACTAAATAATAATCAACTTACTAATTTGATTTCATTTGCTATTATTCTTTTCTTTGAGTAATTTTGTTCTAAATAACTCAAGAATAAATTTAGATGTTCATAGCTTCAGAGTTGAAAAAGGACCTTAAAGGTCGTGTAGTCCAAAGTCTACATTTTACAGAAGAAGCCACAGAAGTCCAGTGATGTGAAGTAAGTTGTCCCAGGTCACAAAGTAGTTGGCATTTTTAGAATTCAAATTCACGTTTTCTGACTCTAAACCCATCGCTTTTTCCACTGTACCACATGGCCTCCCTGAATTTAAAAGAAAAATAAACAATTAAAAAGCAATGGAATTAACTATAGAAGTGAGAGATGTCTTCTGGCCTCCAGGTATGGCAATACCCTCACATACCTCAGTGTGCTTGTAGCCCAATGCACACTTACAGGATTCCTAATTTTCTGTGCAATTCATGGAATTTCATTTACCTAGGGCTTCTCACATAGGAGGCATAGTAGTTAGTTACTGGGGTTACAGGATTTGAAAGCTTTAGCCAAGCTCCACAGGCCTCAAAGAACAGCCCGCCCCAGTCTTCCATAGTGCCTGAAATTCCCTATGTTAGAATCATTTCTTTGCGTTGTCTGCATCTCACGGTTAAAGAGAATGGCTAATATTTACATACTTTTTTTTTTTTTACTATTTACAGCACATTTTCTACACAGCAGCCCTATAAGGTATTGTTATTATTTTCTGTCTTTCTTTCTCTTTCCTTTCTTCTCTTTCCACATAAGGTATCACACCCTTACCTGCCAGTGCCCAAGGGGAATGTAAATTTTAATCTGCAAAACTTTTTTTCTTGTCTTAAAGATCAGCCTTAACCACAAAACACTCTGGTCCCAGGTCAAACCCTACTTGGTCACAGTTTGGGCCCTGATTGGTTTAGAATGAATATGAATAACAATTTTTTCTGTTTTGGTCAGAAACCCTGAGGGTCTTCCCCTCTCAGATCGATTTTTTTTTTTCTTAAAGAGGGCATTCTTTGCCTCATTTTAAAATTAAGCCTTTATCACTGAATGGGCAATGCCTCAGTGAAACTGAGACCTGTTACAGACCTTAGCTTGAAAAGAACAAGGTCCACCACCACATCCTGAGCCATCTCTAATTGTTCTGATCCATTTCTGGCCACTGGACTAAGATGGCTCCAGAGGAGAAAGTGAGGCTCATGGCTTTGCATAACCCTCCCTCACTTAAATCCAATTCACTTGCATGTCATGGCAGCAGCAACAGCAATGATCCATCACCTAGGAAGAGCAAGGTAATTGAGGCACTAATAGACACTGATAAAATTCTGATGATAAAAGATTCAGGAAAGCTTCAGAACCAGGGGTTCTTCTGGGCCATACTGGGCTCCTCCTTATGACTTTACATGGAGGTAGAGGATACCATTGGAGGAGAAGAGGAAAAGTAGTCATAGAAAGGGGTGTGGCAGATGAATTTTATCAATTTCACAATTTTTCAAAGGGTCTTCTAAGGCAGGTACTTTGTAGACAAGACATCAACATTAAAAAATTAGCTTTTAAGAATATTTGAAGGCAAAATTCTAATAAACCTCTCTCTTAAGCCCCTCTACCTCCCTTTTATTCTACAGCCAGTTAGTAAGTTATTAACCAGCCCAGAAAACAAGCTCAGGTCCTCAGAGAGTCACACAACGATGGAACACAGACTAATTAGAATGTAACTGGAAGATAATTTTATTATGATTTGCCTTGGTAGTAGCCTTCAGGATAATGTCATCCCATTTCTTATCCCTTCTCTAGCAAGTGCCAGAGGAATGAGTTTATTTTGATTCATTTCATTGGCTCTGCCATTTCTGTGAGCCATCAACACAGCAACTTGATATACACCAACCTTTGAAGCATGTGTTACTGAAAATTGGAAGCTTCAGTTAAAGATAAGTTTTTCCCCCAGCTATTAATGTTCTATACAGTACAAGCAATGGAGATATTTTGTTCCAATAAAAGGGAAATTACAATATAAAGACTTTATTAGCTTCCCTTTGATGTTTTAATGGTATATTAAATAAATCTCAAGAACTATCAATCTTTTTAATATTTTTTTCTACTGCTTTGCTTGTGCCTGTCCATGGCTCCTGATAGTATGAAATAACCAAAAGTAAAAGCAAAGAAATTTTCATAAAAATCTGTATACTTGGCATCAGCCCAATGTAGCTCAGTGTTTTCCCCAGTAGCTACTCAGATTAACCCTTTATGTCATATGAATGGATATACATACTTTCTTTTGGGGTACCCTTTATTACCCCATTTGCCCAGGTATATTGCATTATAGTCTGACATTTTATACCAATTTTGTATTTATTTTTAAAGTACATGTTGTCTCTTCTGATAGAATGTAAGCTTTTTGAGGATAGGAAATATTTTTTGTCTTTATGTTTCCAGCACCTATCACAAAATAGGCACTTAATCAATGCCTACTGATAGATTGGTTGATCAACATGGAAAAACAGAAAGTTGGAAATTTAAGAGACCCCAGAAATCATTGAGCCTCTGTCCTTCCTTATCCACCTCCAACCCTAACAGATAAGAAAAATTAAACCTGAAGAAATTTGAATGAGTTGTCTAAAGTCTTGCAACTGTACTTGATATTGGTAATTAGCAATATAGTTATAGATTTATGAAGTCAGATTACATAATGCCAGGAAAAGAATGTCAGACTATAATCCAACATACCTGGGCAAAGGGGGTAATAAAGTGTGCTAGATTATCAGGAAAAAGCTTCAGAGCATGGGAATATATTTACCATTTAAAGGGATAATTTGAGTGGCTATTAGGGGAAAGGAAAAAAAATTGAACAAAGGCCCCTAAAATGAAAAAATACAGACATTAGATATATGAAATGTTGTTCATTTGTGTCTGGGTTTTTGTGTCTCCATTTGAGGTTTTCTTGGCAAAGATGCTAGAGTGGTTTGCCATTTCCTTCTCTGGTTTATTTTACACATGAAGAACTGAGGCAAACAGAGTTAAGTGACTTGCTCAGGGTCACATACCTTGGTAAGTGTCTGAAGGCAGCTTTGAACTCATAAACATGAGTCTTCCTAATTTTAAGGCCAGTGCTCTATCCACTGTGCCACCTAGCTGCCTTATACATAAATAGGAAGGGGCTATTTTGTTTTTAGCATTCTTTTTTTTTTTTTGGCTTTTTGGAGGGCAATTGCAGTTAAGTGACTTGCCCAAGGTCACATGGCTAGTTTTGTGTTAAGTGTCTGAGGGCAGATTTGAACTCAGGTGTCCCTGACTGCAGGGCCGGTGCTCTATTCACTGAACCACCTAGCCGCCCAAGGGGCTATTTTGTAACATTCATTTTTGTCTTGCTGTAATGCCTGGCACATACTTATTGAGTGATAAGTTGTTTTATGTTAGATTTGTATCCCTCTCCCATCCCTTATGCACAATTAGCAAATAAAGGAAAATGAGACCTGAACAGGTTAAATGACTTGCTTAAGGTCTCACAGCTATGTTCGGCTTTGATTGATAATTCTTTGGTCACTATAATTGTATATTTATGAAATCAGATCACATGATACCCTGGAAAAATTGAAACAAAACTATTTATTTCTATTTATATATATGGAATGAACAAATTTTTCATTCTAGGAACCTTTTTACAATGAATTATTTCCTTCCTTTACCTGATTATTTGGGCCATCTTGCTTTATGTTTTACATTTTCTGTAATGTGGGATTTATAATAGTCCAAATGACTTACTTGCTCAAAGTTGTTATTAAAACAATATTGTTGTTACTATATATAATATTCTCTTGGCTCTGCTCATTTTGCTTTTCATTATTTTGTGCAAGTTTATCCACATTTTTCTAAGATCCTCAAGCTCATCATTTCTTATAGCACAATACTATTCCATCACTATCACATACCACAACTTGATCAGCCCTTTACCCTAATTGACAGGCATCCCTGTAATTTCCAATTTTTTGCCACCACAAAGAGGGATGCTATAAATATTTTAGAACACAAAGATTCTTTTCCTTTTTCCCTATTCTTCTTGGGAAACAGACCTAGTGGTGGTATTGGTGGATTAAAGGGTATTAGCAATTAAATAACTCTTTGGGCACAATTCTAGATTGCTTTGCATAGCCCTTCCTCACTTGAATACAATTCACTTGTGAGCCATGGCATCACCTTCCTGATATCGAGGTCCCCTTTGAGAACAAAAGACAAAAACAACAACAGATAGCTCTTTAAAATGGTTGGATCTTTTGGGGCTTGTGACCATTTGATACTACTTTTGGGGGTTACTTTGTTTTTACCTATTTTCCTCTGAATATGAACACTGATCTTTTAGACCATATTAGCTGTATATGGTGAGATTCTTTCTCCTTTTCTTGTTCATTTTTATAATTTTGTATTATTTTAATCCTGAATTGTGGGTAATGGTACCCCAGGCCTCAGAGGGTCTTGCTTATTGTTATTTTTTGAATTCTGTTTGGGGGTCCAAACTCAAGCACTCCTCTCCTCCCCAAAGCTACAGTTAGGGCCTCTAGCCACACTGTCCCAAAAAATGATTTTGCTTATTCTTCAAGTTAAGAGATAGCAGCCCAACCCGACAAACCCAGGCAAAGGCACTAAGAGCAAAGAGGATGGTTAGGGAGGAAGGGTTTGAGAAGAGTAGAATATTCTCAAACTTTTTGGTCTTAGATTCCCTTTACTCTTTAAAATTATTGAGAACTTTTTCTTTAATGTGGTTTATATCTATTGTCATTTGTCACTTTTGAAATTAAAATCAATATATTAAAAATATTTATGAATTTATTAAAGTAATAATAATAAAACCCATGACTTATTAACATAAATAATATATTTTCATGAAAAATAACTGTTTCCCCCCAAATAGTAATTTTTTAAACATATTTTTGCACATCTGACTTAATAGAAGATGTGGATTCTTATATATGTTTCTGCATTCAATCCATTATGATATGTTTCTTTTGGTTGAAGTAAATACAGAAAATTTGGCCTCACCCAGGTATGTAGTTGGAAAACAGGGGAGAACTTTAATAGGCAAATAATTTTTTAGTATTAATATGAAAATAATTTTGACCTTGCTGATGCCCTGAATGGATTTTGGTGATGCCCCAGGGAATCCCAGATCACAATTTGATAACCACAGCATCAGATCATGGGTATAACATTGGTAGGTGTCAATGTGGAATGTAGAGTTGGCAAGCAACTATTCTAGCTTTTACAATTATTTTCTTCTTGCTGAGTCTGAAGAAGGAGCTGAATCTTTCCCAGGCCTTTCCTATCTTCTTTCTTCTAAGGGGGACAGTTTAGAGTGTGATATTTTCTTTGGTCACCACACTTTTCTTCCTATTCCTCCTCATCCTAGAGATTTAATGAGCCATACCTCTTTATAGCGAAGAACTTACTTTTTAACCTAAGAACAATTTATTGGCCCTTATGTCTAAGTGGTCTCTTTCTCTACTTTTTGAGTTTCATAACAGACAAAAAATTATTAATGTGATTACGAAAGCTTAGAACCCTCAATTTAAAAAATTCCCAACACTCAGATGGTTAACTTTCTGTCCTAATTAAAATTTTTGATTACTTCTTGCTAACCCCTGGTCTCTTTATATTTGAGACAAAAATCATAATAAAGGAAACATTTAGACAAGTGAGCCAAGTATATTATATGGTCTATTAATAATTCCAAAGAGATGTATTTTCTCTTAGGAAGTTGGACATAGGGCACTAAAGGAGGGAAATCATTAATCATTATCTTCTAATACCATGTTTCCCCAATAATAAGACACTGTCTTATTAAATTTTTTGGACAGAAAAACACCAGAGGGCTTATTTTCAGGGGAGGGCTTATTTTAATGAACATTGACAGCAATTTTAATAAACAGATAAATGTGAACAAAAAAATGTACCTTTATTCAATAAGCAAATCACTGGGGAAGAACAGGATGACGCGCTCACTGGTGCAGCTCTGATTGGATGCAGCTCAGATCGCAGCGTGCGTTTCGGGGGGGGACGGTGCATACAGAGGTATGTAGCGTGTAGCGCAGGGGATCACCTTCACTACAGTAGCAATCTCAATAGGGCTTATTTTCGGGGGAGGACTTATTTTAGAGGAATCTTACACAGTAAGGGGAGGACTTATTTTAGGGATAGGTCTTATTATCGGGGGAACACGGTAGTAGAAAGAAAGCTGGACTCAGAGAAAGGAGATCTTTGTTCAAATTTTGCTTCTGATACCTACTGTCTATGTGACTGGAAGGAAAAGTCATTTAACCTTACAGTGCTCTAGAAAACCCTTTAAGACTATAATTTATAGAGAAGTTGCTAATATTCATCAGTAGAAGTTTCCTTACCAGGTACATTAAATCAGAGATCTGAACCTAAAAAAGTCTAAGATTGTGGGTTTTGTGGTTTGGCTAAGTCAGGAACCTAATTCTTGACCATCAGAATGAGGCAGTATCACTCATAGTCTCAGGTTGTTTTTTTTTTTTGGGGGGGGGATCCTTAGAGCTCATGTAATCCAATCCCTAGCTAAAGCATGAACCTATTCCATTACCACCCCAACAAATAATAGTCCAGCTTTTGTTTGAACCCTTTTGATGATGGGAGAACGGAATGCTTTAGGTGGCAGCTGCATTCCATGTTTGTACAACTCCAATTGTTTTCCTTAGGTAGACTTCAAATCTGAATCAGTCAACAATTATTTATTAAGCACCTGCTCTGTATCAGTTCCAATTGTTGGAGATGAAAAAAAAAAGCAAAGAAAGGCAACCAGACTTGTTTTTAAGGGAATCATGGTTGCCTTCCCTGCTCCCATTGGAGAGAAATATACAGTGTTTGCAAACTTGATGCTAGTAGGATAAACTGTAAAATAATTTGGCTTACTTGTGTTTGGTCATGCTATGTTAGAGAGGGAAGAGAGAGTGTATATTTCTGTTTCAAGAATAAATTCGAAAATGGAATTATGTTTATGGTTAGTATGACCATTCAACTAAGGATATATAGATGACAAATGATGTTCAGCAACATTGAGAAATCAAAGACCAGAGGGACTAGTGGGGATTAAGTGTTTAAACTGACAACAATGGCCCCAATTTTAAGAAAGAGAAGGAGGAGAGTATATGATATTGAAACATAAATGTGAAAGTTGGGGTTGTATGTTTGCTTTGTCTAAGATATTAGGGCCACAGCACCAACTGTCAGATCCTTTAGTCAGGTTTTATACTTTACTAATGGGATGAAATGCAATTTCTAAGAATGTGATAATTTGGGTCACAAATGTAATTGGCAATGTGACAGTTCAGAAAGCCTATTCATTAATAGTAGAATGAATTTTCCAGCATTATTGAGCACATACTCAGACAAACCATCTTTGCTCATTATCTCTAGAAGCTCAGTTTTGCACAAATTAGCTCTCATACATTGCTATAAACATTTAGGGAAAAGCTACATCTAAGATATTTTCATTTGAATATTTCATCTTTGCAATGACTTCTTGTTTATGGGAATGTTTTTCAATGCATGACATTAAGATTGGTGTAAAGGTTATTGTGACAATAATCTTCTTCACACAAAAGAGTGTTTACCATGTTGTGAAACTTAGCTTACACAGAATGATGTCAGATTTAGACTCATGTACATGTATCTTTCACATGACCTGCTTAAAGGCACAATAATCAGGATCAGTTAAGAGAAGAAAAAATTTACAAGGAAAGACAGGTAGAAAATGAAAAAACAGGGCAGCCAGGTAGTGCAGTGAGTAAGAGCACAGGCTCCAGTGTTGAGAAGACCTGGAGATTGAATCCTGGGCTCAGACACTTAGCACCCACCCAGAAATACCTGGCCATGTAACCTTGAGGAAGTTACTTAACCCCAATTGCTTTAAGAAAAAAAAAAGAAAATGAAAAAACAAAAACAAAAACAGGGCCTTTCCATAAACCAGAGTGGGATAGTGTTAAGGACGTTAGATTGAAGTGAGATATCTTGGTGCAAATCTTAGTTCCAACATTTAGTAGTTATGTGACCATGTATATATGCATGTCACAGCTTTTCTGAACCTCAATTTTTTTCTTCTCTAAAACAAGTATAATAATACTTATACTATATTATTTACTTCATAAAATGTTTGCTGTATCCCACAGAGGTTAAAAAAATAGGGACTTATATTCACAAAAACATGTATAGCAGCTCCTTTTGTGGCGGAAAAAAATTGGAAATTAAGGAGATGCCCACCAATTGAGGAATGGTTGAACAATAATAATAGTGGAATACTATTGTGCTATAAGAAATGATGACCAGGATGCTTTCAGAAAAACATGGGAAGACTTACATGAACTGATGCAAAGTGAAGCAAGCATGATCAGTAGACCATTGAACCTAGAAATAGCAATATTACACAATGATCAATTGTGAATGACTTAGCTAGTCACAACAATAGAATACCTAAGAAAATTCTAAAAGACTCATCATGAAAAATCCTATTCACCTCCAGAAAAAGAATGGATGGAGTCTGAATGTAGATCAAATCACACCTTTTTAACTTTCTTTTCTTTCTTCTTTTTTTTTGGCCTGTGTTGACTTTCACAATGTGATTAATATGGAAATACATTTTGCATGACTGCACATATATAAGCTGTGTCAAATTGCTTGCCTTCTTAGTGAAGGAGGAAGAGAACTGTGAAACTCAAAATTTGTAAAAAATGAAAGTGAAACTTTTTTTTACATGTAATCAGACCAAAAAAAAAAAACCTTGAAAAAAATAGCTGCTGTGAAGGGACTTTGCAGAGTCTCAGTAAACTCCACTTGCTCCCTATTACTTTTAAGATCAAGCACAAACTTCTCTTTTTGACACTTAAAGCTGTTCACAACCTTATCCAACTTTCTTTCTAGAATTGTTATATTATTATATATCATTCTTTTTGTACAGTCCTTGGTCCAGTGAAACCTGTCTTCTTGCTGTTCCTCAACCATAACATTCCACTGTCTATGTCTTTGACCTTTCATGGGGTGTACCCCATATTTAGAATGAAGTCCCTCTTCACCTCTGCTTCTTAGAATTCTTAGTTTCCTTCAAAGATAACCTAAAACACTGCTTATATGAGCCTTTCCCTTATTCCTCTAAGTGCTAGAGGCTTCCCCTTGAAATTATCTTGTATATAATCAGTCAGCCAATAATCACTTATACCAGTCACTATGCTAAGTGATGGATTGATTTTGTATATTTTTATATGCACTTATATTGTATATGCTTTGTAAACATTCTCTTTCCTCCTGTAGAATGCAAGCACCTTGAAGACAGGAACTGTTTTTGTCTTTGTTTTTGTCTTTGTATCCCCAACTCCCTCAAGCATAGAGTCCAGCACTGGGTAAGCTCTTCATAAATGTTTGTTGATTAGTTCGTAGACTGATTTGAACAGAAAGAGCTATGGACTTAAGTAACTACTTTAAATGCATTATGTAAATGTAAGCTACTCTAAAGGAGTTTGCCTTTTGTAGTGAGACTGAGTACAAAAGCATCATTATTGCTTCTTGTGTTCTTTTTCTTAACAGGTTAATACTTTATTTCATTTTGTTTTCTGATGGTGAAAATTCCATTCTGTCTTCCAAAATGTTCACTACAACTAGAACTAAAGATGATATCCCTTTTATAAAACTTTTTGGATACTCAGATGTCCTGTACCTCCAAAAAGATGTTATATCATTTTTTGTTTAACTAAGTCATATATTTACTTTTGCCCCACATTTTAATTAATCCTATAACACTACCTCAAGGATTTAAGGTTGTTTCAATTTATATAAACAATGGCAACAAACTGGGTATAAAAAATAAGGTGATATTTATGGAGGCATAAATATATTAAGGCTGGAGGTAATTTTTAGGGGAAGAAGAAATCAGGAATAATAAAATGGGAGAAAAGATGCTGTGAAATGAACATTCAGAGAGATATAGGTATATTATATTAAATATCATTTCTAATTTTCATATCGAGGAAAGAATGACCACAGTGTTTTGAGACATGGAAGATCAATTTTGAGGGAAGAATGCATACAATAAAAATGGGCAGTAAGGTGTAATGAAAAAGACACTGGATTTGGAAATTGAAGAATTATGTTGGAAACTAAGTTTTGGTAGTTATTTCTATGGGACAAGTTTCTCTGGGTTCAGCTCTCTGGGTTTCAGTAAAAAATGCATCTATAAAAAGAATGGATAGAACTAGATAATGTCTAAGGTTTTAGAGCTCTAAATGATATGATCTTATTCCAACAGTCATGGTCTTCCCTCCATAATGGTTTCTCTATCAGTCTTTATTTTTTAAGTTCAAGGCACCAGAATCCTACCAGTTAAGTAGGTTCTTAACCTTGGCTTCATCTTTCATTTTTCACTTTTGTCCACCTCCTTATCTAATCAGTTGGTAAGTCTTGTTAATGCTTATACTGTTAATGGAATTGACAATCTTCCCTGCCCATTAATAGACCTCAGGTGGAGCCCATTAAGGGAAGCTTGATTTGGGGAGGCTTGTTTTTCAGGAATGTCCACACCTTTTGTTACTTTGCAATTAGGCAGTGGGTCACCTGACCCTGAAGAAATGTATATATACTCTGAGGTTAGCATTTAGCTTTGGGTTTCCTCATTGAAAGAGTGTTCTTGTGATTTCACCAGATGAAGCTCTGGGTAGCCATTAAGGGGCCCCCCAACTTTGAAAAACCCAGATGTTGGTGCTTCCCTCTCTGGTACAGGTTACCTTGGTCAGACAGTTGGATCAGTCTGTTATCTGTGCTAATTTCTCAGACAAAAATCTGTCTATTGGTCTTTATTTTGAAGTTCAGGGTGATGACTTTTCCTCTAAACTAGTGAATGTAATTAAAAAAGATTGTTGGCCCCTTAAACTGCTATCTTTCCTAGTAGCATATCTAAGAACCTGTGCTAGTAGCCATCCTGGGTATGCCATTGTGGTTGCTGCTACAATGCTATGTCAGCAAGGGTTGACATAGGTTATTTCTTTTTCTCCATTCACTAAACTGCCACCCACCATCTATTCTTTGTCATCTAATCAAGTTCATTTGGGGACTCAAAACATTGGTCAGAGACTATCCTTATTAATATGTATTTTCTCAGTAGAATGTAAGCATTCCTTACATCTTCTTGCCACTTATATGCTGCCTTCTATACCCTTGCTCCATGGACCTTTCTATCTTCCCTATCACTGTGCCTTCCTTTGGATTTAGCCCTCTATTCTCTGGTCTGTGCTGTCCAGATTGATGTGTGTTACAGGGCCCACTATACTTAGCCAGACACAGTCATACTCATCAAATGACCATAGCCATCTTCTTACCATTTATGCTAATATTTCACATGTAGTTCCCTTTTCTATTTTGTAGCTCTGAAACTAATTAAATCAATAATGACCTGGAAAACCTATGAACTGTATGATCTTAGGCAAGTCACTTAACCTGGAGGACCAGAGACAACTCTCTCTGAACAGAGAAGGTGCTGATATATATATATATATTCATGAGATAGATAGATAGATAGATAGATAGATAGATAGATAGATAGATAGATAGATAGATAGAAAGATAGAAAGATAGATAGAAAGGAGTTTCCTCACTAGGGAGTTCCCTATACCAATGAAATCACAAGGTCCAGTCATGATCCTTAACATTCTTTTGGGCCAAAGAGGATGCTTTTACTGAAAAGCAAATGTATTTTATGAACTGAAATATAATGAAATTAGTCAAATCTGTACTAGTAGTCTTTATCTAATATGCTAATGGGAACATAAGGGATAGTTGAGAGCAACACAAAGTGTAAAATGTAATCCACTTAGGGAGTAAAGGCTGAAGAGAAGCTCTCTACTCTCTTTAGAATGAATGGTTATTTGGGGACTTAGATTGATTAAACCTTTTAGTTTAGAAAACCATTGGCTAATTGAAAGGAAAAGGGATATTTTTCGGTGTTGAAGTAAAGGACTTGCTTTCCATATCAGCCAGGTGGCTCATTTTAAAAACAGATTAAATATTGTCTGTACTACTAACCACTTTTGATACCTTAACACTGAGCTATCAGTAGTTTCTCAACAGACATAGTCAATGGTGTGCTAGCTCTGGGATATCCTGTCAGATTAGTAAGGGTTTTGGTAAACACTAGGTAATGGACTTTATTTCTGCTGTCCTAGGATTATCCTATTATAGATAGGCTACTCCCCTTCAAACATTTGTACACTAATCAGTGAATGAATGCTTTTAGCCAGGACAATTCCTTGGAGTAGTTAATAAGGAAGTTGCTTAACCTCCCTGGGCATTGGTTTTCTCATCTGTAAAATAGACCAGTTGTCCTAGAAGATCCTTGCCAACTCTAGATCCATAAACCCATGAGTTTATGAAGGGTTAGGCCTATAATTTGTATAGGTCAAGGGGGCACCCAAATTACCAAGAAAATCTGTAACTTCCTTCAAATGACATCTCAGAAGACACATCCTACAGGAGGCCTTTCCAAATATTCCAGTTATTAGTGTTTTATTCCTTTTGAAAATATTCTCTTACTTTGTTTATGTTTCATATTTATATGTGTACAGGCTTTGTTCTCCAAATCCCTAGAGAATGTAAGTTCCTTGAAGACAGAGATTGTTTTGGTTTTTGCTTTTTTAGCCTAAGAGCCCAGCATTCTGTCTTACCCAGCATGGGCATTAATGAATGTTTGTTAAGATGAATCAAATTGAAAAAGAAAGACTAAGTTATTAAGTACACAGTCCTTCTTTTCTGCACAGAAATTATTAGTAGGTTAAAAAACCTAAACTCTGTAAGTCTGACACTTTTTAATCCTTTTCCTCTTTAGTTTATGCTTTTAATTGAACAAAAAAAAAGACTGAAAAAAGCTCATGTTCTAGACTACCGTCTTTGCCATATATTCAGGAAATGTAAAAATACATTAAAAAAATTTAGTTACATGTCTTATGGTGTATCATTAAATTAGGGAGGATACTTAACTCATAGTATTCTGTTAGAAAAAAATATATACAAGTTTAGCATCAGAAGAGATCTCAGCAATCATCTAGTCTAATCTTTACCTGGAAAAGAAGTCTAATACAATATATCTGGGAAGTGGTCATTCAATCTTTACTTAAGGGGCTACAATGATGAGATGCCTGTGACCTAACTAGGTAGTTTGTTTTACTTTGGAGTGGTTCTAGTTAGTTGGAAGAGAGGCAACATGGTGTCACAGTAGATGGGAGGGCTGGTCTCTAAGTCAGGAACCTAGTTCAAGTCCCACTTCTGACACAAACTAGCTTTATGACCAAAGGTAAGTCTAACAGTGCCTCCAGATGACTTTTTTAAAAATTTAAATTCATTTATTTACTTTTAGTTTACAACATTCAGTTCCACAATCCCTTGAGTTTCAAATTTTCTCTCCCTCCCTCTCCTCTCCCCTCCCTCCCATGGAGGCATGTAATTAAATATAGGATCCACAAATACCTTCACACTGAACATAAGTCAAGTCTTAAAGAAGGATTATAACCAATGGGGTGAACAATGAGAAAGAAGGAACAAAACAAAACACCAAAGAGAGAGAGAGAGCAAGTAGTTTGCTTCATCTACATTCAGACTGTAGTTCCTTCTCTGGATGTGGATATCCCTTTCCCATCATGAGTCTTTTGGAGTTGTCTTTTTTTTTTAATTTTTATTTTAACACATAAAATGAATGCATTTAATTCTTTGTGTTTTTTTTATTTAAATTTATTTACTTTTAGTTTACAACATTCAGTTCCACTATCCCTTGAGTTTCAAATTTTCTCCCCCTTCCTCTCCCTTGAAGGCCCTCATCATTCTGGGCCTCCCCCCATGTGTAATTCTATGCACAAGCAGCTTTCGAAAGGAATGTTGCTGTGAACAGCTTTTAAGATTCTGATTACACAGTATAGTGAACACTCTTTTCAGTAACAAATCAAAGCAAAACATTCACAGAAAATCAAGGTACAGCATTCACAATATTACAATTTATCACAGAAAATCACAACATAATATTCACAACAGCTTATCATTAAAATGGCCACGTAGTTTTCACCAAAGTGGTCACAATATTTAGAACAAAGAACAATCATCTCAAAGTACAATAGTCAAAGTCTTCCACTCATGGGGCACACTAAATTAACTCAATCAATCACTTATTAAGCAATCAACTACTAAGTATCATTAATCACTAAGTACAATCATTAGATAATACACAGACCCTCCACCCCTAGGTCACTAGTAAACTACAATTTCATCATTACTCAGTACACACTGAGAGGTCTTTTCATCTTGACTTGGGGCCAGTTCTCAGATTCCCTGGACCCCCTTTCCATGATCCCAGATTCTACCTGGATTCACCAAACTATCACCTGGGTTCAATGGCAGACAGCTCCCAGTTCCTTGTCCAGCTTTCTAGGTAGGTCCTGCTCTACACTGAAGTTCACAGGGTCCAGTCCATCTCAAATCATTAACAATTTCTGCTCCCAGGAGTTCAACCAAGCCACAAACAGACAAAGTCCCTGTATGCTGGTCATGCTTCCTCAGTCCTCTGCAGCTCATTCAAAAAATCAGAATCACCTTATCCAGACTGGGGGGAGGGGGCTCCTGGGCTCCTGAGCTCCTGAGCTCCTCTTCAGAACAGCTTCTGCCACCAGATTCTTGTCCCAAGAAATTCTGACTGTGCCTCTCTGGGGCTTTTCTTATATACACAGCATTATCTACTTCCTATTTCAGCCAACCCCTTCCTGTTACGTCAGGAACAAGGGTTCATACCTTCTGTTTCTTTTACAGAAGCTTGATCAATTACTAAGTGCTAAGTACCTGCTTACTTGCCAATACAAAGTGGTCAGATTACCTTATCATTACACCATGGTGGCATGCAATCCAATATAGGCTCTACAAATACCTTCACATCAAACATTAGTCAGGTTGTAAAGAAGGAGTATAACCAATGGGGTAAACAATGAGAAAGAAGGGACAAAACAAAACAAAACACAAATGAGAGACAGCAAATAGTTTGCTTTAATCTGCATTTAGATTCTGTAGTTCTTTCTCTGGATGTGGATATCTCTTTCCCTCATGAATCTTTTGGAGTTGTCTTATAACCTTGAATTGCTGAGAGGAGCTCTGTCTGTCAAAGTTAATCATCACACATACGATGTGTCTGCAATTGTGTACAAAGTTCTCCTGGTTCTGCTCTCCTCACTCAGCATCAGTTCATATAAGTTTCTCCAAGTTATTATGAAGTCCATCTGCTCCTCATTTCTTATAGCACAGTAGTGTTCCATTACATTCATATACCACAACTTGTTTAGCCATTCCCCAATTGATGGGCCTTCCCTTGATTTCCAATTCTTTGCCACCACAAATAGAGCTGCTATAAATATTTTCATGAGTACGGTCCAGACAACTCTTTAAGATTATAAATCACAGAGTACTTATGTCAATATATAGTCAATAAATATGTCAATATAGAAGGAGTTTTCTTACTAAGAATTCCATATACCAATGAAATTATAGATCTGGTTCTCTCCCTGACCCATCCTTTTCCCTCTTGCCCTGAAAAAAAAAAGTTAGATATATATCAAACTTAAATGTATCTCTTTTCAGCTGCCATACATACATTAGTCCTAGCTCTGTCCTCTGAACCAAGCAGAAAAAGTATAATCACTCTTCCACATTAAAGACTTTCAAATACTTGGATAGCAATTATGATTCCCCCCAAATTATCCCTTCCTTACAATAAAACTTTTCAGTTTCTTCAACCAGTTCTCATTGAGTATGGCCTTGAAGACCTTTACTGTTTTAGTTGCCCTCCTTTGGGTCTTGCCCAGGGTATTAATGTCTTTCCTAGACCATGACAGCCAGAACTAAATACAATATAGCAGATGTGGTCAGACCAGGGTAAATACAGTGGGAATATAACCTCCTTTTACCTGGAAACTATGACTCTCTTAATGTAACCCCAAATTGCCTTACATTTTTGGCTTTCACACCACACTGTTGACTCATATTGAACATGCAAAATCTTCTGAAGCCTGTTAGACCTTTCTTAGAATAAGTACTGTCTGATCATGCTTTCTGAGGGAAGTTGATTTCTTCCTACTGAATTTCATTTTACTAGATTCAACCCAATGCTCCAGCCTGTGGAATTCTTTTTTGGATCCTGACATGATGATTCACTGTGTTAGCTATCCCTCCCAGCCTGTGTCATCTGCATTTTTGATTAAGGTGCCTTCAATACCCTTGTATACATAATTGATAAACATGTTACACAACACAAAGCAAGAACAGAATTCTGGTGAATCCCAAAGGAGGTCTCCTTTCAAGGAGACAGCAAACCATTAAGGGACTGTTCTTTGAATCTGGCCATTCAACCAGTTAAAAATCCATCAGTTTCTCACAAGATTAGTATGTGATACTTTATCAAATGATTTGAAAAACTCTAGGCAAACTATAGCATCCATTTATATACCAGTTTGATAACCCTGACAAAAAAAGGAAATGAGATTAGTCTCATATAGCCTTTTCTAATCAAGCCACTAGATCTCTGTGATTACTGACCAAGTTTCTAAATCTTGACTAACCATCTCTTTAATAAGACACTCTAGAATTTCCTCAGGACCAGATGTCAAACTCACTGGACTATTGTTTGTCAATTATATTTCTTTCTTTTGAAGAGCAGAACAATGCTTGTCCTTCAGTTTTGTAATATTCTCCACAACCATTTAAAAATCATGGACAATTGTTCAGGAGTTAGGTCTACTAGATCTTGTTTTGTTGTTGTTGTTGGTTTGCTTGCTTTTTGAAGGGGAAAAGTAGGGGAATTGGGGATAAGTGACTTGCCCAAGGTCACACAGCTAGTAAGTGTTAAGTGTCTGAGGCCTTATTTGAACTCAGGTCCTCCTGACTCCAGGGCTGGTGCTCTATTCCCTGTGCCACTTTGCTGCCCCAGATCTACTAAATCTTTCAATGTCTGAGCATGTAGTCCATTCGGACATTCACATTGGTCTATTCAGAAAACTCCTTTTGCCCTTTTGCTTCAGAATTATTTCTCTTTGTGAATTCCAGATTTCATTCTTGCAATTTTCCCATTCCTATTGGACTTCCCCTATAGAATTTTAGTCCATAGTATCCTACTTGCCTTTCTGAAACTATTGATCAGGGTATGTCTCAAACTATACCTGTCTTACCTTTCTTTCTCTATAAGAAACTGTAGGAGGGAGAGGTCAGATAACTTCCAGGGTTTCTATCATTCCCATGCCAGCAACAACTCCAGTCTGTTAGAAGGAGTCAGGTTTCCTCAAAAATTCAAATCTTCATGTGAATTTAAGGGAAAATATTGTGAGAATTTCTGAGGGTTTATGGAATTAAGCCCAAGAACTTCATAGTTTTCCCCTACTTTCCCAGCCAAGGTAAGTTTTTCAGACAATAGAAATGTCTATTTGGTTTATTTCTGCATTTCTATTTAACTCAGATATGGTACAATGAAAACATTTTATTCATTCACTTTATCATAGATATGTATCTTTCTCTGTATACATAATATGTATATTCTTGGACAACCGCTTGTCACTAAGACAACCACATCTTTGCTTAATGTCATACTTTTGTGTCAAAAACATGCATATTTATATTTTTATGAGTCATTTTTTTTAAAGTTGAAAGTTACTGATTCTATTCTGAGAGAAAAGGCATATAAAACTATTCAGAAGACCTTTTTCACAAGAAATATGCTTTTTGTGTTTAGAGAGTGATGTTCATCAGAAATAAAAAAGGGTCAAATTGCATGAGTTGTTCTGTTTTTACATCTGCCTTATCTAGCAGATATTAAAAAATCATTATAACATTTAAATTACCCTTAAAAACCTGCATTTGCATATCCAATTTAAAGTGGTAAGTTGGCTAATTATCCAACAAATTTCATCTACAACAGACAAATCTGACCAATTCAATCTAGACTTCTTATTGTTCTCAAGTAAGACATATTTTGCTTGGCCTCAAGCAACCAATGGGTACAATATACATGGAGACAGATTTTGGCTAGAAAAAAACTTTATCACAGTTGTCTCAAAATGGAATTGGGGCTGCTAAGTGGTATAGTGGATAGAGCATTGTGTCTGGAATCAGGAAGACTTGAGTTCAAATGTGCCCTCAGACAGGAGCATCTAATAAGGTTTAGAATGCAACTAGCTACAAGACAAGCTGGTAAGAGTTGTAGCTGGACTTTTCTTGGAATACCTCTTTCTCTTCTTCTCCTCTCCCTCCTTCACTGACTGCAGCAAACTTAGAGGAGCAGGGGAACAAGACAGAGAAAGAGAAAGAAAAATACTTTTTTTTTATTTAGGTTATATGATTGATAAAGACAAGCAGAGGGTAAGAGAAGTGTCAGATCAGGATTTGAAAGAAATAAGATACATGCAGTTTTAAAAGGGCTTTAATCAAAGTCCACCAGAGAGATAAATAGGTAGAAGGAAAGGCAAGAAAGTTTAAGGATATAGGAATGAGAGGAGCATCGGTAGAAAATAAAAGCAAAATCTATTTGCATGAACAGTGTGAAAAGAGGGTTTGAGAATAAATGACTTGGAAACTTTGGGAAAGAAAAAGTTGTAAAAATTCTCTGTCTGTCTCTGTCTCTCTCTTTCTCTCTCCACATTCAAACTTTGGCCAAGTTTTGAATGTGGAGGAATAGACAAAGGAAAAAAAAAGGGGGAAACTTTTTTCCCTAAGATCAAAAAGAGACAGTTTGACCAGCATTCAACCATTTCCTGCCTCACATAAAGAGAAGAGGTTTTGTGTAACATGACTCACACTAGGCAATCTCCTGCAAATTGGGAACAAATTGGGCTTTACAAGATCTCAAAAAGAGACACCTTAAAAATGAAGCCTTGAAGCTCTCCAGCACTGGGGAGAAGGGACTAGGTGTCAGCTGGATATTTTTCCAGAGGTCACATTTCACCTATCTGGAAAGTTCAGTGCCCTACTCTAAGTTTTTAAGGGGTGAATATAGCAACAAAGTTTATTTGAGTAAAAGTTCATTTTTTTCTCTTAAAATTCTTCTTCCTGTAGTCCCAGCTCTGACCAAACTGAGGCTACATTGAAAAGATAAAACAGCTAAAAAAAACATCTTAGCAGATTCTAGACATTTTGATTCTGATCATTAAGGAGTTTTGAAATACCTCCCACAATCTCATCACTCTTTTCCTCTACTTCCTTCCCTTGATTCAAGAGGGTATCTCAATTACCTGGGCAAGTCACTTAACTCTGTTTGCCTCAGTTTCTTCACCTGGAAAATGAGATGTAGAAGGAAATGGCAAAAGACTTCAGTATCTCTGCCAAGAAAACCCCAAACTGGGTCTCAAAGAGTAGGATGTGACTTAAATGACTGAACAACAATAGCAAAATGGAATGGATTGCCTAGGCTGTAGCCTGAGGAGAGAATGAGTACTTGGTTCATTATTTTTTTCCCAAGGTATTTTTTTTTTTGCTTTACTTTTAGTTTACAATATTCATGACCACTACTTGGTTCATTATAATTATGGTTATTCAAGTGGAGTCTGGATAATTCTTTCATGAAGCAACTAAACAGTGCAGCAGATTGAGTGCTGGATCTGGAATCAGGAAGACCTGAGTTCAATCCAGCTTTAGACACTTGATAACTGTGTGACCCTGGGTAAGTCACTTAATTTGTCTGTAAAATTCGGATAACAATAGCACCTATTTTCCAGAGCTGTTGTGAGGATCAAATGAGATAATAATTATAAAGTACTTAGCATGGTTCCTGGAACATAGTGGATTCCATATAAATATTAACTATTATAATGATGTTTCAGACAAAATTTATGATTTGAGTAGTATTAGACTAAATGACTTCTGGAGTTTCTTTCTCCTTAAATACCTATGAATCTATGATCACTGATCACTTTTAGTCTCTATCAGAAAATTACTAATTTCATACTTTACCTTGATAGATGATGGTACTAAATGGTTTCTCCTAATTAATACTCAGTATTCTATTGTTTGATATTTTTTAACTTTCAAATTAATTAATAATGACCTTTTTTGCCTCTTGTAATAATCACAATATGAGATAAGGGTATGTATATGTATATGTACATGTACATGATGTATATGTATGTAAATATATACTGTGTATATATGTATATTTGAATCTATATATACATGAATGCATATGCATACACACACACACATGAAAAAGACATGGGAGTGTTTGCAAGTAGCAATTAGGAAAGAGCCTATAGATTAGGAGAGATTAAAAATTAGAGAGAAAATAGGAATTATAGTGGGGACAACCTACTGGAGAAGACAGTTTAGAATATGGTTTCATACTCTAAACTTTTCCAGACTAATAGAAACTTCTGGTCTAGCCTTCAAAATTTCAGTTACATGTATCCCATTATTTGGCCTCATAATAAATCCTTTGTGGGTGCTGCCAAATTAATAAGACATGTAATTGAAAGAGACTTTAGACATTTTCTAGGTCAACCTACTCAGTTTTCATCAGTTAAGTGACTTGCCCAAGGTTACAGGCACAGTAAGTAACGACAATAAATGTGAACACACTTTGGAAGAATGGAGAAGGGAGCTGAAGGAGCTTGATGGATGGTGTCCATTTTCTTAGAAGAATGAGAAATAAATGTAAAAGAGTAAAGTAGTAGTAATACAAGTAAAAATGAGAGGTAAAGTCAATTGCTTTGAGATGGAAGTGGTGTGTAGAGGTTGACCTTAGGTGTTTGAAATAGTATGTGAAGGTGTAGGATAGCTACTGGTGGGGATCTTAATTTATTGCAGCAAGCACCCCAGCATCCCCAGGGTGGCTGCCAACACAGGTTCTTAAATCTGCTTTTCTAAGGGAAAGCAACTCAAAATGGGCTAACAATCTTGCTTTAATCAATCAAACATATCATTTACCTAGTTCAGTGGAAAAACATCAGCACCCCGAACTTCAGAGTATACAGACAGAAGTTACAAGAAAACAGAAAAACATATCAAGCAGATAGGCTTCCAAACTGTCTGACCATTACATACAGCCATACCTAATCACAGTTACCAGAGAGGAAAGCATCAATATCTGGGTTTTCAAAGCCGGGGCGGGGCTCGGCAACAGCTGCCCAGAATCTCGTCTGGTCAAGTCACACAACACTTCTCAAAGTGAGCCCCAAAACAAAGTCTCACATCAGGGATTATATGCCTTCTCCTGGCTCAGAGAAATGTAACAACCCTCTTGACCACTGCCCAATCACAAAGTATCTCCAGAGAAACAAGCCTGCCACCACAGGCTCTAGGTACACTTAACCTAGGGGCAAGGAAGACCTTAAAAATTTACATTCTTATAACAGTGGTGTGTAGAGATTGACCTTAGGTGTTTGAAATAGCATGTAAAGATGTAGAATAGCTACTGGTGGGGATCTTGATAAAGAGGCAGAGATTGATACAAGTATGACTATAGGACTGTGGGAGCCCATTTGAGATCAGATGTCATGAATTTGTAGTGATCTTGGTTAGCTTGTTAAACTTTCCTGAGCAGTCTCTGCAGTTTAGGAGCAAGAATAGAGAAGGGACATGGTAAAGGTTATCTGGAGTTGAGGGAGAGTAGGTGAAAAAGGAGCAAGTGTGTGTTCAAGGGTGCAGGAGAAGGTTCTGTTACTAATTAGCCATGTGAGCTTGGAGAAATGCTTAAGCTTGTCCATGGGTTTTTGGTGTCAGGCTATGAGCTTCACACTGATTGATTGAGGATTGGTGTTCAATCCCAGATGAAATCTTGTTATTTATATTAGGAGACAACTGTATAAGTGAAAGAGTGCTGGGTTTGGAGTCAGATAATCTGAGTACAAATCTTAGCGCTGCCATTTAATACCTGTATGACCTTTGACAAGTCACTTACCTTATCTGTGCCTCTTTTTATTGAAGGATTCTAAGACTGTAGGTTTAGAGTAGGGATTTTAGAGATTATTTGATCCAACTCCCTCACTTTACATAGGAGAAAATTGAGTATCAGAGAAATTAAATGACTTGCCAGGGGTCACAGAGCTAGTAAGTTTCTGAGACAAGATTTGAACCCAGGCCTTCCTGATACCAAGTCCAGCCCTCTCTACACTATGACACCTTCATCTTCATCTGTAAAGTGAGAGGGTTGGGCTAGATGACCTCTAATGTCCCTGCCAACTCTACATTCATGAGAACATCTCTTGGTCTCTGTTTCCTCATCTATAAAACAAGTGTTGTACTAGATGATGTCTAAGGTCTCTTCTGCTTCTAAACTCTAAGACTTAAACCTCGATATTTTGACCCCAAATCTAGTGCTATGTCTCTGCTTTATGGAGATACAAGATCATCCTATTGGAAAATTTGAAATAGCTTCCCACCATTGTCTACAGGATCAATAGTAATGGCTGCAATTTATATGTTACGCTTTAAGATTTGGGAAAGCACTCCCCATACTTTCTCCCTTTTGATCTTCAAAATAACCCCATAGGATTAGTTCTATAGGTATTATTATCTACATTTTACTGATGAGGAACCTGAGTCTCAGAGAGGTTAAATTATTTGCCAGTCTTCACACAGCTAGTAATTGTCAGAGGTCAGATTCCAAGCAAGGCCTTTCTGACTCCAAGTTCTTTCAACTATGCCACTCTTCTATTGGATCTAATTTCCTTGGCATGACATTTCAACTTCTCCATGATCTGGATCTTATCTATATCAGCAAACTTATTCCACTCTCTTATTTTGTAATAATCCCTTCAAGCCAAACTAGTTTTCTCATTTTTCCTTGAACATATCATTATCATTCCACCTCTGCACACTTGTTCATGCTTTTGCTACTCCCTGAAATGCCTCCTTCCTTGTCAATCCTCTTTATTTACTAAAAGGATATTCACTTTTCAAGTCTTCTACACCGAAGTCAGCAAGGTAGTTTTCATTAACCCTAACCCTTAGCAATCATAGGGTCATAGATTTAGAGCTAGAAGAACCTTAGGGGGCACTGAGTCCAACATCTTCATTTTACAGATGAGGAAATTGAGGCCCAGAGAGGTTGTCATTTTCAATAGGTACTAAGCATCTGAAGTAAGATGTGAACCTAGGACCAAATCAAGCACATTATTCACTATGCCATTGTATCTAGTTCCCTTCTTTTACCTCTTATGATACTCTTTTTACAGGGTTCTACTGGTAAATATTTAACAACCAGCTTCCCCACTCCTGCCAAAAAGTACCTGCAATATATTTTTAAGTTTAACTTACATTATTCACATTTTATCCTTCACTTTCTTAAGTCTGAGAATCAACAAAATAATAAATGAAGCCCTATTTTTGTATTGGTTGGTGATTGCCAAGGTGTGAATATGCACACTGAAAATTTCACAATCTGCTTTGGAAAGCATGTCACTGATTCTTCATCACTTGTTTTGTTGTGTAGCACATACTACTTTGTACATGGCAGATCCCAAATAAGAAAGAAATTGTTTCCCCAAAGCTAATAATAATAGCATTCACATAACACTTTAAGATTTACAAGGCACTTTCACAAATATGTATGCATATATATACATACATATAAATTTATATATACACATATATACATACAGCATACATATACACACATATATTCATACAGACATATATGTACACATACATACACATACACACATATACACCCACATATATTCTTTCCAACAACCCTGGAATTGACTACTATTATTATCCCCATTTAATAGTTAAGGAAACTGAGGCAGTCAGAGGTTAAGTGACTTCTTTTGAATCATACAGCTAGTTAAGTACCTGAGGCCTGAATTGAATTCAAGCCTTTATAACTTTACCATCTAGCTCCCTTCAAATTCATAGCTAAATTGGTATTTGGAATTTTCTGAAATGTTTATCATTAAAAAAGTGGGGTTCAGGGCTCCCCCATTTAGTCAATCAATTAATTGATTAATAAAAAGCACATATTAATCATCTACTCACTGATGGACTCTGTGACTCTGTGCTAGGTGCTGGGGAAACATGTATAGAGAATGAAAAAATCCTGCTCTCAAAGAATTTGCATTCCAAGAGGAAAGGCAACGCAAGCATATATAAATATATCCAGAATAAATACAAAGAAAAGAAATGCAAAGAATTATTAGGTAGTTAGGAAAGAAGCACCCAGCAGTGGTGGGGATCAGGAAAGGCTTCACTTTAGAAAAATGCACATGAACTCTTTCTTTTTAAAAAAAATTAAATTATTTATTTTTAGTTTTCAACATTCACTTTCATAAGTTTTAAAGTTTCTCCCCCTCGCCCCAAGACGGCTTGCAATCTGAAATGGGCTCTACACATATATTCCTATTAAACACATATTCATATTAATCATGTTGTATAGAAGCATGAACTCTTTCTTAAATGAAGAGAGTGATTCTATGAGTCAGAGAATAGGAGAAAGTGCAAAACCAAACCACAAAAGGCTAGTCCACCCATAATGAATGAACTATTGGGAGTTCTGGGTCATGGAAACCAGAGACCATGCAGTCAGTGCATAAAAGAGAGGGAGCAGGAAAAGGAAGAGTTTCCTGTCTCCTTTTTGAGCTCAGGGCTAGCCCAAGGCAAAATTTTGAAATAGCTTAAATTTTTCTTTGGCTTTTTTCCACTTGTCTTCCCTTATTCCTCTCCTACACCTAGTGTCTTCCCCATGCCTTTATGTTGGATGAGCCTTCATGGCATGCAGGTTCATTCCACTCCTTTAAGTGATGCACACAGCTAATTACCAACCTACTCCCCTCCTACTCTATTAGCATTCTTATTCCTTCAGTGTTGCCAACCTCAGCTGGGGGTTTGGAAGAAAGAAATCTAGTTGAATTAATTTCTATTGATTTGGGCTAGCCCTTTAAGGATCTCAAAAATATTTTCATTTGCTGGAAGAGCGATGCTTCTTGTCACAAATAAATTTCAAAGTATAATTTCAGAGTGAAACAAATGAGAAAGTAAATTATTCATTCAGTATAAAAAAAGACATGTTTGAGCAGGGAGACCCCAGAAGCTAAACCTGTTTAGGAGTTGGCCCAGAGCTGTAGCCAGAGCAGGGCAACTCAGGCCTTGCCTTAGGTGTTGCTAAAATTAGAGAGCAGTGGATTGGTACCATTGAATTTAAAAGGTATTCTGCAAAGTTGCCACACTTACCCTTGGACTTCAATATTCATATTTATTCTCCAAAACCCTTAACTATTCAGTAGTTCAACCTACTGACTTTCTATGACCTGTTCTTTCAACTATTCAGCCACACCAAAAGATAGTCATCCCCTTTATCTTGCTTTTACCTCAAAATGTGCCATATTAAAGACTTCCAAAATCCCCTTATCCTATCACAATCTATTGGCTTTTCACTTCTGCCTCTGCCTTCCCTTATAAGACTTTACGTTTTTGTCTGTACCATGATGTCTAGCTCCATCATCCCTCAATTCTTTTCCAGACCATTTCCCCTTCACTTGCCATTATCTTTTCTCCATGTTGACCTTTTGGTGAACCTGTTTAATTCTATACTACCCTCTTCTCTTTAATTCCTAGCCTCCTTATTATTTTACCAATTATGCCCTGCCAAGCCTCGAAACTAGGTTACCCTCACCATTTGCTACCTTTGCTCCTACACATATGTTGCTGAATGAATTTGGAGAAAATTACATAACCATTCTGACTCAATCTACAATAAATTTCTGTTATACAAACTCAACTGGACCCCTCACAGCTAATATACAACCCTTCCATGCCTGCCATATTGGCTAACTATCCCCTCTCCATAGAAGCTCTTTCAAACCTTTTCATCCCTCCTCAAACTCCCCATGACTTCCCCCTCTTACCCTCCTCTCAGCTGAGAACTTTGTCTCATATTTTATAGAAAAATTGAGGCCTTTCTCTATGAGTTCCCTCTTTTTCCTTCTTCCCCATTTCATATGCTTTATATGCTTTATGCTACTATTTCCTCCTTCATCCTTGTCTCACATGATGAGATGACCTTACACCTTCTTAAGGATGGCTAATTATTCCACCCCATGTCCTCCAACAGATTGCCCCTTCTGTCCTTTTCACTCTATTTCTTATTTTTACTTTCTTTCTGTCTATTGGCCTTTCCCCTACTGGCTGTAAATGTGCCCATGTTTCCTTCATCTTCAAAAAACCCTCATTTGATCCTTGTATTCCTGCTAACCATCATCCTATATCTCTTCTGACTTTTATGATGAAACTCCTTTAAAAGGCTGTCTACAATAGTTGCCTCCACTTTCTTTCCTCTCACTTTCTTCTTAACCCCTTATAATCCTTCTTATGGCTTTATCATTCTATCAAAAACTGCTCTTCTCAACATTACCAATGATATCTTAGTGCCAAATCCAAAGCCCCTTTTTCAGGCCTCATTCTCCTCTACCTCTCTGCAGCTTTTGACACTGTTGATCACTCTCTTCTCCTTGATACTATCTTCTCTTTAGGTTTTTGGGACAACACTCTCTCCTGATCCTTCTCTTTATCTGACTATTCCTTCCCAGTCTCCTTTGCTGGATCTTCATCTAGATCATTCTCTCTAACTACGGGTTTATCAGAGGATTCTATTCTGATCCCTCTTCTCTTCTTCCTCTGTAGTACTTCACTTGGTGATCTTACCAGTTCTCAAGTATTTAATTACTGTCTTTTTGCTGATGATTCTTAAATCCACCTATCTTGCCCAACCTCTTTCTGTCATTCTCAAATCTCCAACTGCCTTTCAAATGTCCCAAATTGTCCAGTTGGCATTTTAGATGTCCAGTAGACATATTAAACTCAACATGTCCAAAACAGAACTCATTATCTTTCCCAATAAGACTTCCTCTCTCACCTTTCCTGTTATTGTAGAAAGCAACACTACCCTTCCAGTTTATCAGGCTCACAACCAAGGAGTTAGCTTCAACCCCTCACTATCTCTCACTCTACTGTATATAGTCTATTGCCAAGGCTGATGATTTTTCCTTTTGCATCAGCTCTCACATGTACTCACTTCTCTTCTTTGACACTGCTACCATCCTGGTTCAAGCTCTCATCACTTCACATGTGGACTATTCCAATAGCTTGCTGGAGGGTATATCCATATCAAGTCTCTCGCCATTTAAAGTGATTTTTCCTAAAGTGCAGGTCCGACCATTTCATTCTCCTGCTCAAGAAACTCCAGTGGCTCCCTAGTGTCTTCAGGTTCAAATCCAAAACTTCTCTGTTTGGGGTTCCTTCTTCCTTCCTAGTATTCTTATATCAAAGACCATGTGCTCTTTGATCCAATGACACTAGCTTCCTTGCTCTTCCAACAAGACACTCTATTTCTCAGTTCTGGACATCTTCTCTGCCTGTCCCCTGCTCCTGGAGCACTTTCTCTGCCTAGTGACTTTCCTTGCTCCCTTTAAATCCCAACTAAAATAACATAGGGATTTAACAGTAATAGGCAATTTCTACATTCATTTCATTCTGAATCGTGTGGAATATATCTTTTTTTTTAATCAAAAATCAGTAAAGCAACTGTTGTGCAAAAATGACCTAAATCCTCAGGACCAGGTCCTGATTTGAAACCAATGAAAGGGAAAAAAAAACTACATACAAACACATACAAACAAGAAGATGACTTTCTAGTTATGATTTGTAAAGTGACTGTCAAAACCCTGCTACAATAAACCACCTTCCTGCTATGTTCTCATATAAGAAGAAAAGGTAGGAAGCAGGAAACTTGCTCAGGTTATCACCAATATGTGCAAGATGTAGCTGTACACCATCAACTTTTTTTTTTTTAGGGAAAACTAACTTTCCCTTAACATTGGCTGAATACTCTTGTCCTGAACATTTCTTGTCTCTTGAAAATCATACTGGAGAGAAACATATATAGACTCTGTCCTTGCTGCTTCTTTGTTGGATTTTTGAGTTGAGGTGGCTGAAGTTTAGCATTACAAGGGTGACCAAAAATGGTTTGGTTTGATTGAATTGAAATAGGCAGCACATGTCATATGAGTCTTTAGTCCAGATTTATGAAGATACTTGGAAGCTTGATCCCAAGAATACAGAGCAATCTAGTCAGGCAATAGGGTTATTTAACTAATTCAGTCAGTGGCTGCAATTTAATCCAACATTTTTTTTTTCTTAGTCCTTTACCAAGTTCATAGCACTCATTGTGCTAGGTGAAAGTGATACAAACACAAAAAAAGATACTATTTCCTACTCTCTAGATGTTTACATTCTCCTGGGAAGATACAAGATGAAAGTAAATTAAAAAAATATATATGCAAAGTTACTTCAACAGGGAAAATGTCTTGGTAAGGAAGGTAATGGGATAGAGTTGCAGAGAGGGGAGATCAGAAAAGGCCTCCAGTAGGTGGCACCTGAGTGTGTTTTGGGGGAAAGTAGAGATTTTATAGGGCAGAGGTCAGGAGAGAGTATAGTGGGGACTTGGGGTTCTACTTTTTAAAAAGTATAGAGATGGGAAATAGAACATTGCATAAGAGAAACAGTCAGCAGGCCAATTTGACTAGAATGGGAAGTACTTCTTGGGGAGTAAAAAGAAAATAAAATACTGGGAAGGTACATGGAAGCCATATTGTTGAGAGCTTTAAATGACAGGTTTAGGATTAGATAATTGTGCAATGCATGACTTCCTTTTGGCTTTGCAAATCTGACAGTAGATGTGGATTTTGCACATAGCTTTTCACTATTCCTTAGAAATTCAGACCATAACAATAGTACCTTGTTTAATGTATTCCAAATGTGGCTCCTTTACTCTGAGGAGCTCTGAGAACTTGCTGTACATGAATGTTCTGTGAATCCTTATAATTTCCTTATATGGTTGGAGGGAGCAGGAAAATATGAATGTAACCATTGATTCTAATGGTTTAATTATGAGCTGCCAGAGTCTGGGGGTATGGGACACAGTGCTTGCTACGCTAGTGTGAGTTTTAGTTGAATGGACTAATGTCTAGTCAAGTAAGAGTAAACAGTAAACCACAAAGCTGCATACAGTATACCTTCCCGTAATGCCAATTTGGGGTTTGGGGTTAAGAAGTTGGAGGAGGTGAAAGGCATCTGTCCTGTGGAAAGAACATTGGATTAGAAGTCAGAATACCTGGGTTCAAGTCCCAGTTTTTCTATCTACCAAGCTATGACCTTGGAAGAGTCTCTCATCCTCTGTGGTTTTCAGCTTCCTCAGATGAAAACTGAGGGCTTTGGATAGCATGATATTTAAGGTCCCTTCCTGCTCAGGGTCTTAGGAAAGTGGATACTTTTTGACAAAAAAAAAAAGAATAAAAAATCTGTTCGTGATCATGTGTACTCTTTATTTAAGTTTTACTTAACATTTAGATTTAGATTTTATTATCAAAGCTCATTTGTAGGGTATTTTATCTGTATATTTGCAAAGGCAGATTCACATATTGATATTCTTAGGAATTTTGCCTTTGAGCAAAAATTATCTCTGTAGAGGGGAAAGGTCATCTACCCTTTTCATAAATAAATTTCTTCAAATGAGAGCAAAAGTTTGGTTGGTACTGTTCGGTATGTGTGCCAGAGAGTAGTTAAGTATATTTATAAAGTACTTACTATATGCCAGGCACTGTGCTAAAATCTTAAAGGACTAGATTTGAGATGATCAGTCCCTCTATAGATGAGGGAAATGAGACCCAGGTAGAGGAAGTGACTTGCCTAAAGCCATTAAGTGACAGAGTTTGTACTGGAACTCTGAAATTCTCCTTCTTAACTTTTCCAATTATTTTCTTTCATAGAAATTTAAATACTTCCTGCTTATGATCTGATTGTTGCTATAGCATGTATCACTCTGGATTTGTTTCCATTTTAGTTGCATGACAAAAATATATACATGTGACATACATGTGTGGTATTCACTTGAGGGTGTTGGCTTATATTTTGTTACATATATGAATATCCAGTCAAGTGAGGTGGTTATTTGATGGTTCTCTCTACCCACAGCTATTCTTTCCTATTGGACCAGATATGCACAGGTAGCAATCTTTTAGGATTTGCAATATCCCTCTTGACCACTAGAGGACTCTCAAAGTTTTAGCCCCATTGTCTAAACAAATCTGGAAATGCTTTCTTTTCTGAATGATGGACTGTGAAATGGGTGAGCTTCTAAAAGAGAATCTACCCCTTGTTTTACACCTTCTGGTTTTGAATATGAAATGAAATATTAAAATATAAAATGTAATTATATTTTAGCTCTATTCTCAATCCTTGAAAGTGCCTCTCCCAGTTCTAACAACTGTCCCTTTGTTGATTCAAACATCTGCCATGTGATCCCAAAAGCAAGTACAATGAATGAGATTTTTCGTGGAAGCATAGAATTTATGCATTGAAAGTGACCACAGAGGCCATATAATCTAACCCACAAATGACATGTGTTCACATTTTATGACAGTATTATGTATTCCCCACCCCTGACTTGCCTCTTGTTTTGGTATGTCACCAAGGTCATAAGGAGTGTCCATCATATTTCTTTCTGACTCATTCCTTTTGATAAGGTTGTGGACTCAAATGCAACATGTGTAAAGTTTTGACCTACTTTGTTGGAAGTGACAGCAGCTGCTAAGAATTATGTGAACAAGGCTCTCGTCTGAGTGTATTATTGGCACTCCTCCTATTTTCTACTCTCAAGGAAAGATACTTGGGGAAGAAGATAATATCCTCTCAATGGAAAAGCCTCCCAGAGCTAAAGAAGTGGTGGGATGGTCGGCAATGGAGGGGATAAAGGCAGTGTTTGTTTTGGACACAAGATCTATGATAGGCTGTCACATTGTTGATGGGATATGACTTGTCTTCTCATCCCTGGATTGGGCAAGCATGTATTCCTTGGGACCTTGATACCCTGGAGGTGGTTAGTAGGTCCCCAGAAGCCATAGGCCATAATTTGAGAGACCAATGATCTAGATTATTTTGGATCTTCAGGGATCTACATATGATGCATGGAAATTGGTATAGTCTGGACCCCCCAGGGTCACTGGAGTCCTCGCTTCTGTTCTTCCTCTCTGCCTTCTTTTTTTATCCCATCATTACCACCAAGATTTCACTTCTACCTCCTGCTTCTTTTTAACCTGTTTAACTAGCTCTCACTTCTCATTTCACCTGCTGTGACTGCACTTTGTACCTATTTCCCCCTTACAGCTACCATTCTGGCTCTTTCATCTACTGCTAATCCATTGGCTTCTGACTCTTTTCAAATGTCACAAGCTGGGGTCAAGGCACCTGCCATATTTCTGCTCATAAACCCTACTCTCATTTTACCTACTTCTGTAGACATTCAATTCAATCCAATTCAATTCATGGGGTTATGCATCTAGAGGGAGGGAGAGAGAGAGAGAGAAAGAGAGAGAGAGAGAGAGAGAGAGAGAGAGAGAGAGAGAGAGAGAGAGAGAGAGAATTATCTTTGGTTTCTGGTTTTATTTTTGTTATGTTTTGCTTTCAGAGACATCTAAATCTTAACCCTTATTTTATTTGGATGAGGAAACTGAGACTTAGAGAAATTAAGTGGTCAGTCTAAAATCACACAGATTTCCAACAAGCATTTATCAAGTGTTTACTATATGTCAAGTATTCCACTAAGCACCATGAAAACAAAGACAAAAAGGAGATAATTCCTTCCCACCAGGAGCTTATATTTTACCAGAAGAAACACCTTGTGCCCAGATAAGTAAATGTTCAATGGGGTGGGTGGGGTTGAGTGGGGTAAGGGGTGATGTTAATAACCAGAGGCACCAGGAAATGCCTCCTCTTTGAAGTGGCACTTGAACTAAGCTTTGAGGGGAGTTAGCAGTTCCAAGAGACCTAAATGAGGAGGGAGAGACTTTCAGGTATGGGAGTGTATGCGTGTGTGTGTGTGTGTGTGTGTGTGTGTGTGTGTGTATGCACGCGCATGCGTGTCTTATGCAAAGACACAGAGGTGGGAGATGGAGTATAATAGAAAACAGCAAATAGGCCAGGCTGGAAAGTAGACTGTGAGAGAAAGTAATGTATAATCAGCTTGGGAAAAAAAGTGGTTTTTGAGACCGACCTTGTCACCCTTTCCAGTTTTTTATTTTCCCATAACTTTTATACAGCATCTTTCTCCCACATAGTCCAGATAAACCAGAGATTCTAATGAAGTAGGTTCATACAGGAAGCCCCACTGTAATTTTTGCCCCATATAGTCTGTGAAGTGTCAATCCTTTGTCCTGTTCTTAGTAGGCATGGACAGAAAGGATAAGGATGATGGGAGAGTGGAATTTATATTTTGTTCAGTTGTTTTTTAGTCTGACTCTTCATGACCACATTTGGGGTTTTCTTTCAAAGACACTGGAGTGGTTTGCCATTTCTTTCTTCAGTTCATTTTACAGATGAGGAAACTAGGGCAAACAGGGTTAAGTGACTTGCCCAGGGCCACACAGCTAGCAAATGTTTGAGGTCAGATTTGAACTCAGGGAGATGAATCTTCCTGACTCCAGATCGGGTACTCTATTCACCTAGCTGCCCTGAAATTTGTATATACCTTCCTAATGCTTTCTAAATTCCCTGCAATAATGGCTTGTGAAAGTTTTCAAGCGATAAAGTAAATATTAGCTTGAATTAAGATCTAAAAAGAAAAAAAAGACATTTATTTCCCCTGTTCATTTCTTCTCTATCTTGAAGCTAGAGGATTAGGACAAGAAAGAAGAGATCTGTTTTGTGTTCCTTTGAATAATGCAAGACTACTTATAATATATCTACCCTTGGGTTTATCCTTATTAGCTTTGCCTTTGATCCCCCCACCCCTGCCCCACTGCATTTTCTAACTTATTTTTTTGTACACAGAAGGTATAGGAATCATTGAAAAGGACAATTCTTGAACTGCCTCCAAACTTGAAAGACAATATGCTTCTTAACAAAAAGATTACTGGCCCTGATGTTAGAAAATTTGGGTTCAAGTCTTGGCTATACCACTTATTTTTTATAGGGCTTTGAACCTAGAGAGGAATGTTTGTAAATGTTTAACAACTAAAAAAAGGTAAGACTCACTTTCAGTTTAATCTGCATCATTAACGTTTCCCCCATCACTTTTTTAAGTTTAGTTGACCAACAAAAGAATGTCAAGCCCTGATTTGTAGTGTTTGCTGATTTCCTGTATGTGTAAATACTCAGATGAATAATTGAACAATGTTTTTGTAAGTGGGTTCTAGCTGACTCCAGCATACCCCAGCTTTGGACAAATTGTTTCCCCTTAATGATCCTCAGTTTGTTCAATTATAAAATGGAAATGACAGTAAGTATGCTATCTACTTCTCCAGGCTGCTATGAGGACCAGATGAGATAAAGCATGTAAAATGATTGGTAACTGTGAAGTATCACATTAACAATCATATCATCATCATCGTCATCATCATCATCATCATCATTCATTCATTCATTCATTCATTTTGTTATTTGAATTTTACATTTAAAATTGCCCTTGTGAGTATGTTGGCTCCATGATATGATTTGAGAAAGTGACTGATAGGGGCATCTATTTCAAATTATCAACCTATTTCCAACTATTTTACCATTATTGCTTTAATCTAGAAGGTTTTTCCATTGAGAGGTGGAAAATATCTTATCCTCAATACCTTTCCTTGAAGGAAAAAAAATAGGGAAAGACCAGCCTGTTTCTAAGGATCTGTTGTTACTTCAAGCAATGGTCAGATAAGGACTTTTCAATAGTTTCTATCTGTATCCACTGTCCCACCAAAAGGATTGAATCAAGAAGGGAAATAATGAATCCTGCCCATTACTGCTATAGCACATACATTCTCTAGGATCATTCTTCTATCCCTATAGAATGAATATCAAAAGCAAGTCTTACTGTTCTATCAGATCTCAGGGCTCTCTTAATGTATCTGAGGGGTTGTGGGGTTTTTCTAAACCTATCACACTTAAACCCTGAATCTACTATATAATTTTGATCAGTTAATAGCTTCTCAATATTGCTGATAATCAGTTGACATTACTTCATTTTTACAAAGGGATTTTTACTGAGAAACCATAGCCAGAATGGGAGAACTGATACATATGTCCCAAATCAGGGAATGTGCTCCCAATTATACATTGGTCTCTGGGAAGAGTGGGCCCAAACTTAAAGTGGTTGTTACAAAACTTTCTTCCCACTAAATTAACTTTTAGGTGCTGCATAGTCAATGGACAGGTTGCTCTCATTTTTAGGGCAAGGTATATTGGTGGTCAGGTTGTTTTACTGCTTGGATGACTCAGGCAGACTGATCCTCTGGATTGGCTCCTTCTTGGTCTTAGTTCGAGGAAACTATTTCCTGGACTCTAGGTTCTGGACCTTGGGTTACTCTTCTGGTAATGTGACTCCTGATTCCATGCTGAACCTATGCTTGAAGGTTTCCATCTCCATTTCAGGATCTTGGATTTTTGCAATTCTCAGAAAACCTGATGATAATGTAACACATTCTTATGTACCCCTTTCTCCCTCTGGCTATGCTTAATCAGCATTCCACACATGGAAGTGTAGGGCAGAATTGCTTCTGGGTATTCATGAAGCATCCCTTTTCCACCCTGCTCCAGACCCTCCCCCCCCCCATTCAGCATATAACACAAATGGTAGGGGGTGTATTTAATTATCTATTAAACATTGATATGCCTATCCCCCTCCAATATAATACCTTTTAGTCAGGGTATGTAGACACCTATTCATTCTCTGGGTTTAGCTTACTCAATTCTCCCAACAGCATGTTTAGGTTCCCAGATATAGATATCATGCCACGGTTATATTCAAATTGTCTCAGTCTTAGAGGTAACTCTATAGATAGGAAATCTATAGGGCCATTCTACCTCTTGATTTCCCATGACAAGTTTCTATTTATAAAAACCAGCTACTCACAATGACGCTTTTAGATCTTAAACATAACCATATATTTAGCAATTTAATGAAAGAAATAAAAAAAACCTCAGGTATTCATATTTTAAGGCAAATACATAAATAATAAAATATATCATGATCCATATCTTACTGTGGTAGTACTCTCCTATTAAGGAACTTAATATCACTGGGGAAGAGTAACACGCATTGACAGGAAAATGGCAGGAATGTAGATGATAAAAGAAATAGTATGAATTCAGGGCATCTCACAGATGTGCACTTTAAGCTTTGACTTTGTTGTTCTATTCAGACATATTAGCATCACATGAAATCACTTTTCTGCTACCTGTAACTGCTTTCCTGTTATTGATCACTCTTCTATCTTCTAAGGAAGTATCTACAAACTATTTCAACTTACAATTACTCTTAAAAATATTTAGAATGTGTTATTTCTTAACTTAAATAATAGTTTCCTTTAAATCACAGAACTACAAATTTATTAGTCTGTCTGTCTCTAGGTAGAATACAGGACATAGTAGCCACCTTTTCACTTAAGCAGGACATTGTGTTGCACAATCAGGGAAGAAATCACAGAAATATTGAGTCTTCAGTCAAGGCAAAATAACCTGGCCAACTCTTTCTTACCTAGTAAAGCAGCAGCAATACTATATTTCTCTGAAACACCCCTCTGCCCCCACACACACTTTCTTTGCTTTTCTCTCTCAAACCAGAGGGAATGAAAAAGAGTGATATATAGTTTTGGGTTTAGCTGAAGCACAATAGATTTGGCTGTCACTTCTCAATTCAAGCATATTTGAATTTGTGTGTCTCAAGTGTATTTCTTATTAAAAAAAGCATATTGTTGGATTGTGCTTTTCTTTTTGCAGGGGGGAAGGCAAGGCTATTGGGGTTAAGTGAGTTGTCCAAGGTCACATGGCTAGTAAGTGTTGAGTGCTGTAAAGCCACACACAAGCAGCTTTCCAGAATGATGCTACTGTGAACAGCTTTTAAGGTTCTGATTACATAGTATAGAAAACACTCTATTCAATAACAAATCAGAGCAAATCATTCACAGTAAATCAAAGCACAGCATTCACAATGTTACAACTTATCACAGAAAATAGCCACACAGTTTTCACCACAGTGGTCACAAAGTTTTGAACAAAGAACAATCATTTCATAACTCAATCATTCAATCATCTCAATCATTTAATCATCCTTAAGGAGGTTTGTCTCCTTAAGGGACACCAACAATCATTCAAAATTCTCCACTCACAGGGCACACCAAATTACAAATCAATTGCTTATTCAATAATTATTCAATTCAATAATCAGAAAACACACAAGCCCTCCACCCCTATGTCACTAGTAAATTACAATTTCTCAGTCAGCACACAGTATCCAAGTAAAGTCTTATTTCAGCTTTACTCAGGGTGGTCTCTCAGATTCCCTGGATTCCCTTCCATGGTCCCAGGTTCTACCTGGATTTACCAAACTGTCACCTGGGTTCAAAGGCAGGCAGCTACCAAGTTCTAGTCCAGCTCTACACAGACTTTCTGTTCCATGCTAAAGCTCACAGTGTCCAGTCCACCTTAAATCCTTCCTAGTCTCCATTCCTGGGAAGTCAAGGCACAACGAAGTTACAAACAGGTTCAAACAAAATACCAGCATCACAGTTATGCTTCCTCAGTCTTTGGCAGCTCTGGCTGGCCCTCGGAAATCCTCAGCAGCTCTGGCTGGCCCTCAGACTCAGCCAAAGTTTTAGTTGGTTCTCAGAAAGAAAATCACTTCATCCACATTCTCCAAATAAAAATCATTCTCTCCAGCCTGGGATGCCTTTCCTCTTCAGCCTCCCTAGTGGCAGCAGCTTCTGCCTCCATGAAGCTTGCTCCAAGAAGATCTGACTTTCCCAGCCAGGGTCTTTCCTCACATACAGTATTGCTCCTCCCTATTCAGCCCCTTCCTGTTACATCAGCCACAGGGGATCACACCTTCTGTTTTTTAACAGAGGTTTGATTAATTACTAAGTGCTAAGTACCTGTTACCTTTGCCAATACAAAGGGATCAAATTACATTACTATTCCAAGTGACTGGGGCTGGATTTGAACTCAGGTCCTCCTATCTCCAGGGTTGGTGCTCTATTCACTGCATCACCTAGCCACCCCAACACCTGGTAATTGTTAATATCTCTATCTATCTTCTTACACTTCTCTTTATAAAGAAGAAGGCCATGGGACAAGGGAGTACTCAGCACTAATTGCTCTATGCTTAAAGCAATTAGCTTTTGCTCACTTGCTCCTGTTCTATTCCTCTTACTTAGACTCTAGTCAGAGCTACTTGTCTTTTCTTTCTTTTTTAATCCCTCTTCACAAGTCTTCCTTCTAATCAATATAGAGTTTGTTTTGCTTATGACCAATTCTTCAATCTATCTTCCCCCTTTTGCTCTTTCTCTTTTTTCCACCTTCCCTATTCCTTTTTGTTTCCCTGTTGATGGTGACGTATCTACACCAACCTCCTCAAGCTCGATTATATATGTGTGCATTCTATCCTCCTTTGTCCAGAACAAATGAAATTGAAGGTTAAGGGACATCCACTCCTCCCTTCCCTTCTTATTTGTATAGATTTCTGTAGCCACATTTTGATTATATGCCTGGTCACTATTTGGTCTGGTGCTCTGATCTTTATTGGAATGATTGTGGGATTTGGGCTGTACTTCCTTCCATCATCTTGGCTGGTCTCAAACATCATACATTTCTGAATAGCTTCATTTCTCATAAACTTTAAAAGAGGTCAAAGGCAATAGATTGAAATGAAGTCTTTATTCAATCAATAGAGAATTAGCAAAAGGTTTCTTGTCATTATGTTCTTTTGTTGGTATTCTCAAACATCTCTAAAAATGCTTTTGATTTGCTGTTTCTTTCTCATTTGCTAATTGTCAGTCTATTATCATTTTCCTCTCCTAACCTTTATAATTAATATCTTTTAATGACAAATCAAAGCCTTCTGATTCTTATTGACTCATTTTTAACTGAAAAGACAACTCCCCAAATTTTTTCCCCATGAAATCAAGTAATTTTAAAAGCATACATCATAACTCAAAATGCTTATATGATTTCTCTCTGTCTCTGTATCCCTCTCTGTCTCTCTTTAGTTTTACTCACATTAGTGGTGTAATTAACATCCAAATGATCTGAGAGACTATCCTGTCTTGTGACCCACAAGTCCTCAATGTGATCTAATATTCCATCTTGTATTTTCAAGCAAAAGTTCTTTCTTTGCCCCTTTAGATCATTAAAGTATTCATATGCAAATGAATCATTCTCTCTTGTGTTTCTTGCAAGGTGATTGGTGACTTTCTATTTATGCCATAGTTAATTTTCCATCCAAAATTGCTCAGATTTGATCTGAGAACTCTTTTTCTTTATACACATGTTTTAGCTATTTTGATCAAAATTATTTTCCTACACTATTAAGGCATCAAAATGTTCATCAAGAATACTATCTTAAACCATCTAATAATTCATTTGAATTTTTGCTTTCCACAAAAGTACATTTTTAACATCCTTTTCAGTATTAAACTGATCAATATGAAAATGTTTTAAAGGGACATTACAGTATAAGAGCATGTCCAAATATCCTCTGATTGCTTCCAAATAGACATGATGCTTCAAGGATTTGTACTATGTGGTTATGGGAGACTTTTAAATGACTTTTTAGCCAAAAATTATTGGGTATACTAATAGATTGATCTCTGTCCCTCAGGCATCTTCTTTCTTTTTTCTTTGATGTCCAAGGATGAGTGAGCTGACTATGGAGTTAGTTGGGGCAGTACTTTCTCTCACCTGGCCACAAGCCATGATTTCATGCTCTTCTATACAAGGCTGTGCTTAGCATGGGGCCACAGCCCATTTCTGCCTTTTTTCATTTTATACAGATCTTTATAGAACTTGCAAAGCAGCCAGCATTATTTCCTTTCTCCATCACCTGTGAAACAGGGTAGTAGCTACCAGAACATTATTTGTAGTGACAACAGCACCACAAACAGAAACAGATAGATAAAATAGGAAAGAGGAAGAGAAGGAGGGAGGGACTGAGTTGACTAAAAAGCAACCTTGTAAAGAAATTATTTGCAAAGGTCCTATAATGAGACTTGAATATAGTTTCACAACTGATTATTTTGGGTGTTCTAATCATTCCTTGATTCTTTATTGCTAAACATTTTCTTCTCTTTGTGAAAATAAAACTACCTTTCCCGCTTCCAATTTCTGTTTCTACTTTGGGTAAATATTTATTTCCCCCCATTGTTATGAAGGACCCTTAGACTAGATCCCAAAATAAAACTGTCCCTAAAATCACTAGGGGATGAAGTAAGGAGTGGGACAAGTCAATAACTGTGAGAACGGGGAGACTATTTCCTCTATTGAGACTTTAATTTCCCCAAACTAGATCTGGAAACACTGACAAGGCCCATAAAGGATGTATATTGGTGCAGATTTCCTACCCCCAAATGGATTCAATCACAAGGTACCTGGCTATAAACAACGTGCTAGACTGACTGGGAGTATTTTCCCCACTTAGGTACTGATTTGGCTACTATTCATCATTTCTGGTGAAGAGGTGAAAGTAGGGTTACCTTCAGCCACTTTGGCCCCTTATTGTTGTATATGTTAATGCTCCTCTCTAACCCCAAACTAATGGAGAGGGAGGGGAGATGTGATAGCTCTTTTGTACCTTTTTATAAAGAGAACACTATATCTATAGAGATAGAGATAGAACCTTAAGCTTAGAGTAAGAAGAGCTGGATTCAGATCTCCCCTCAGATACTTAGTAGGTCTATCATTCTTTCCTGCTCTCTCCAGCTTCTAGCACCTGCCCTATAAAACTGCCTTCTATTTAAATATATTGGTTTTTATTCTTCTTACATTTATTGTTTATACTTACATATGCCCTTGTTGATTCTCCCGTTAGAATGCAAGTCCCTTTAGAATAGGGCTTATTTCTTTCATTCTATTTGTATCATTAGCACCTAGCTCAGTGCTCAGTAGGTAATAAATACTTGATTTTTTGATTGATTAGTTAACCTTGAGAAAGTCATTAAATTTTCTGACCCTCAATTTCTCCAACTGTAACAAAAAGGAGATGGATGTGATGTACTCACAGTACCAATAAGTTCTGAATCTATGATCCTGGAAAATAACGGATAGGGTACATCCCCCTTATAGCTGTTCTAAATGGGCATAGCCATTCAAGGAGAGACACAAACTCATACAAAAGGCCAATTCAAAGAGGGATTCCAGACACTGGTTGTTTGAGAGCAGTGCATTGTCTGCATGGGTATCCCTAATTGTGAATTCCCAAAGTTTGGGTTCGGAAATAACTTTTCAACAAACTGCTAAAGAAGATTAATCAGTTCATCATTGTCCAAGGAGTCTCTGGAATTTGTAAGATGGGCCCAGACTGCCTCAATTGGAGACAGCAGGTAAAATGAACCAAGCTTCAGCTGAAATACATGTATGGTTTGTCTTTCAATGATACATATTTTCATTTTTTTAGAGTCTGCTGTGAAGGCCTACTCCATTGATTATAATTGAACAATGGATATGGTTTGAATTAAGGGTATGAGACTTTATTTTCTTCCTGGCTAAGGGTTGGACCCAAGGATCCTGGATTTTTTCCTCATATTGTTCAAATTGGGGTCACAGATATTCATTCTCAAAAAGTTAGTGGGAGAGATGTGTGGATTCTTCCCACTGAAGGGAGTAGGGTTTCATACCTCAATCCATTATTAACTGAATGACAACAGGGGCTATTAGAGTTTCTATCTTTATATTCCCAGTTTTGCAGGCATAGTGCCTTATAAAACATAAGTTTTATACACACAAAAACGCATATATATTGTTATATTTCATGATATTATATCAGTTATATTATGGAAAAAATTTTAATTATGCTGGAAAAAATGATTTTTGACTAGAGGTGACATGAGAAAATGTGCCTTCCTCCCTCTTTTCTGCAGAAGAGGCAGATTATAGGCATATAACATTGCATATACTGATAGAGCCAATTGATTTATTGGTTTTGCTGAATTGCTTTTTTTAATCCCTCTTCTTTTTAAATTCTTTGTTTCAAGGAATGGATTTTGGGGTAGAATATTAAGAAGGGACATAATCAGAAATAAAGATGCTGTAAAAACAAAGCCATCAATAAAAAATTAAAACCCTTAAAATAAATGTTGAATTAAATGATCTCTAACTTGACAAAAAATTGTGAGCAAGTCATCAAAAGAAGGAAATATTCATAGAGAAGGGCAAAGAATTTGCCCACTTCACAGTTTTGTTTTGGGAAGAAGATCAGTCATCTAAAGGATCAGGAAGGATTCAAAGGGAACCCCCCCCCCCCCAACTCCCAAATGTTTCTATTAACAATATGTCATAGACTCCAGGCAATTTTACTTTCAGATTCCTAAGAGTAAAGCAACAGGAAAACAACTCCTCCCTCAAACAAGAAATGAGAACTTCATTTAGACAGAGAAGAATGTGGTATAGTGAGAGGGAAAATATAAGCAAATAATTGTGAGAAGAGAAGAGAAAAAGATGTTGCTAGAAGCCAAATTTCTTCGACAGACCTCTCAGGTAACAGAAGATTACAGTTAATGTTTGCTTTGGGGTGTTGGCAGTAATCTGCTCATTACAATTCAAATCTTCCTGGGTAAACAGCATCTGATAAAATGAGAAAAGGTGGGATAATTCACTGGAAAAAAAAATGCTACCCTGAGGAGTCTCTGGGCACAGAGTCTTAGGGTGTCTTGAACAAGGGTCATCTACTAGTATTTTTATTTTATTCATTTTATTTTTTGTGGCAGTTAGTAGCCAGGCCTCTGGAGAACTAAAGGTCTCTTAGCAGCTCTGGAAGGTAAGGGGAATAGTATACTAACTTTGATGATTATGCTATATTTCTATTTATTCCAGAGTCAGTTGGCACTGATTCTGACTCTAGACTTTTCCAACATACAATCTCACCCTGGAACATTCCTCTACCATGCCAGTATCCTTCTCAATGGCAAGTTCCTACCTTGGCTTCTCTTTTAGTGAGGTACTTAGACTAGTCAACCTTCATTTCTGTCCTGGCTTTGTTTCCTTTCCAATATTAAACCCCATGCCTGTTATAATACTTTCTCCCCTTTCCCTCCCTCGGTCCTTTTCAGCTCCTTTTATTAGAATGTATGCTCCTTGAGGGCAGGGACTACCTTTCTTTTTGCTTTACTTAATACAGTGCTTGGCATGTACCAAGTGTGGAATAAATGTGTATTCGTTTGCCTTGTTGAGTGCACAAAATGTAGATTGGTGCCCATGTAAGAGGAGTAAATGAAGGGACTGGAGAAATGCCTTACTATTCTCCTGATTATCTGGGAGAATGAAATGTTCTTGGAAAGAATGAGAGAAATGCTTTGAGTATCAAAGAAGAAAAGGAATTTGGGAGGTAGTGGGGAATCCAAACTTGTGTCAGAAGGTGATTGAGACAAGGACTACTAAGCAGTTAGAATTAATAAATAGGTTAAAGGCTATTCCTGAAGATGGTGTGGTGACTTTATGGAAAGGAAGACCTTCTGGTCTTCCACAGAAGGATAATAAGAGCATCCAGAGATTCTCTAAAGTCACAAGGTTTGTACTGTTGGACAGAGAGAGAGAGAGAGAGAGAGAGAGAGAGAGAGAGAGAGAGAGAGAGAGAGAGAGAGAGAGAGAGAGAGAGAGAGCGCGTTTTAGTGATTTAAGATTCCCAGCTTAGGGGACATTTTGTAAAAATCAGGGAGTATACTGTCTCTAGAGAAGGGCAACTGGGGGCTCAGTGGATAGAGTGCTGGGCTTGGAGTCAGGAAGACCTGTTTTCAAATCCAACCTCAGACACTTACTAGTTGTGTGGCCCTGGGAAAGTCACTTAACCCTGTTTTCCTCAGTTTCCTCATCTGTGAAATGATCTGGAGAAGGAAATGGCAAATCACTCCAGTATCTTTGCCAAGAAAACCCCACAAGGGGTCACAAATCATGGGACACTACTGAAAAGCAACTGAAAAACAATAACAAATATTGTCTTCCCAGAGTGAATAACTGTGATATGATGGAGAATTTCATTTGAAGACTAATCAGATCTTATGACCACAACCTACTTCTGCTGATTCACATGGGAGAAATACTGCCATAAAAAACAGAGAAAGTATCTCTGGATATTAAGAAGTTTGGAACAGGAAACTCAGGAATTGCAATCCTGCTTCAGACCCTTACTAGCTGGGTGATCATAGGTTAGTCATTTAACCTTTCTCAGCCTCTCTTATCTCATTTGTTAAATAGGTGTATAATAAGAGCATCTACTTTGAAAGGATTATGTTGAGGATCACACAAAATAATACATGCAAAACACACTGCAAACCTTAATGTCCTCTATTAATATTAGGGAAGGGAATACCATTTATAGAGTGCCTAATATGTCCTAGGCACTGTTCTAAGTGCTTTAGGTATCTGTTATGGGAATGGGAGTCTGAAGATCTTCCCTGCCCCTAGGCCCTTTGATAGACTTAAGTGACTCTGAGAACCTTACTTTTTTGAAAATATACTCTGCCCCTAATAGGTTGAATGTGGTCACATGGAGCCTGTGTCAGGATACTTTTCTTTTGGGAATGCCCTCACCTTGTTGCTTTGTGATTGGGTAGTGGGTCAAGAGGGTTGTGACATTCTCTGACCCAGGAGAAGGCTGTATATACCCTGATGTGAGGTTTTGTTTTGGGGCTCACTTTGAGAAGAGTTAGTTGTGTGATTTGACCAGACAAGACTCTGGGTAGATGTTGAGCCCCAGGCTTTTAAAAACCCAGATGTGGGTGCTTCCCTCTCTGGTAACTATAACTAGGTATGGATGTAATGGTCAGACAGCTGGAAGCCTGTCTGCTGATCTGTTTCTCTGTCTATTTGTAACCTCTATTTGTATTCTCTGAAGTTTGGGGTGCTGAACTTTATCCCTTGAACTAGGTAAATGACATATGTTTGATTAAAGCAAGATTGTTACCCCATTTTGAGTTGCTTTCCTTTAGAAAAGCAGATCTAGGAACCTGTGCTAGCAGCCATCCTGGGGATGCTGGGGGGCTTGCTACTACAGTATTAAACTTAATACTTTAAGGGCACAAGTGACATTTTAGTCACTGATATTAATTAAAGGTAGAGTCTACAGAAGAGAATCGTGGATATAACATTGTAGATAATATGATTTTTATTTCTGCAAGTAGAAATGCTAGGGTCTTGTAAAGAAAGAGATTGTAGAGGCTTAAGGAGCTTCACTGAGATATGAACACAAATTCTAATGGGAAAATAAGATTAAAAAGGAAGCTAAGATTCTTTTCAAGTTTTTATGTTTTTAGGCAATACAACAGATAGATGATAGAAAACAGAAAAGACAGTTTGCTGTTGTTTGTTTTCAGTCACTCTTTGTGACCCCTTTTGGGATTTTCTTGGCAAAGATACTGGAGTAGTTTGCCATTTCCTTTTCCAGTTCATTTTACAGATAAGGAAACCAAGGCAACAAGGTTAAGTGACTTGTCCAGGGTCACATAGCTAGTAAGTGTCTGAGACCAGATTTGAATTCATAACCTCTTGAATCCAGACCCAACACTCTATTCACTGTGCCACCTGTAGAATAATTAAATTCTTATTATTTGCTAAGTATTATATATATGAACAAAGGAAAAGGAAAATATAGTCTCTAATATCATGGAGCCTACATTCTCATAAAAGAAGACAAAACATAAAAGGGAATTAGAAACCAGAATAGACTAGGGAGAGCTCATATGAGTGTGGGGGACTGAAGGAATAAGGGAAGTAAAGTGCTGAGGAGGTAGAAAAGCATGGAAAGTAAATTGAGCTGGGGATTTATTAAATATGGTTGAAGCTTTTTTTCATATAATATTTATTTTAGAATAATTTTTAAAAATCTTAAAGAAAATGTATCATTTGTGCAAATATTTGTTTTCCTATTAAGATTTTCAAAAAACCTGCTTTGATTCTCACATTTTCACTCAACTGAGAATATCTGGATTACTTATCTGAGGAGGCTTTCATAGTCTTAGCTTCCTTGGATCAAACACAAACTTTTATGGGGCCACTTTTCAATCATTTCTTCATTCAGTTCTTATTAAGGATCTCCTACGTAAAATGTACTCCAACTCTCTCTCCCCCCAATAGAATGTAAGGGACTGGTTTTGTCTATTTTAATCAAGTAAAAATCATTTATTAAGGACTTTTTGTGCCAAGCACTATGCTAGCTTCTGAGGATACAAAGAAAAACTTGGAACAGTGCCTGCCCTCAAAGAGCTTACATTTATTTAGCTATGGGAAAATATGTTCACTGTACATGGTAGGCCCACAGTGACTATTTACTATGCTATCTACTCTGTGGTCCCATATTAATTTTCAATGAAATGTAAACTCCTCAGTGTCGTATCTAGTTACCCTTCATAATTGAAAAGTGGCCCCTGGAAAAGTAAATTCTTTGTCCCTAGACAGACTATTAATGTAACCTCAGATAAATATTCCATACTTTTATCATCTGAATAAAAACATGCTAGTAAAAACAGTAACAAGAAAAAAAATCTGAATAGAAAAATTATCTCTGTGGTTGACACAATATGACCTAGGTTAAAATTTAGCCCCAGACAATAGCTGTGTGATCAAGTCACTAAACCTGTTTGCCTCAACTTCCTCAACTATAAAATAGGGATAATAATAGCACCTGCCTTGAAGGATTGTTGTAAGGATCAAATAAGACAATATTTGCAAAAAACAAAAACACAGCACCTGGTGTGTAGTAGTTGTTCGGTTATGTTGACTCTTTGTGATGCAGTATTGGATTTTCTTGGCAAAGAGACTAGAATGGTTTGTTGTTTCCTTCTCTAGTGGATTAAGGCAAACAGAGCTTAAATGACTTCTCTGGGGTGTCTAAAGTTGGTAGTGTCTAAAGCTGGATTTTAACTCAGGTTATCTTGATTAGAGGCCCAGCTCTCTATCCCCTGGACCATCTAGCTGCTTATAGAAGTTGCTATATAAATGCTTATTTACTTCTTCCTTTCCCTAGGCATCTAGATGTCATAGTGCTTAAAGCATTGGACCTAGAGTCAGGGAGATCTGAATTCAAATATGGCTTCAGACATTTAACTAGCTATGTGACCCTGGAAAAGTCACTTCATTTTGGTCTGCAACAGTTTCTTTATCTATAAAATGGGAATAATAACAGCACTTACTTCTATAGTGGTAGCGATGATAAAATGACATAATATTTGTAAAATGCTTTGCAAATCTAAAATTCCCTATAAAAACTACTTATTATTATCTTAATTTTTCAAATTATTGGAAAACAAAGGTATGGAAAAGCCATGTCAGATATTTCTTTTTTTTTTTCCAAATGCTTTATTAACTTCTGATTTATATCATTCATTTCCACCAGATTTTGAGTTACAAATTTTTCCCCCATTTTCCCCTACCCATTGCCCCAAAATAGCAGTCCCACAGGATACCCCCTCCTCCAATCTGCTCTTTCCCATATTTTCTCCCATACCCCTTTTGACTTTTTCAGTGGATCTCTATGCCCCAGTGGCAGTATATCTTATTTTCCAATTATATATATATATGTATATATATATATATATTTGAATCAATATATCAATATATATATATATATATTTGAATATCTGATTTTAAAATTTTGAATTCCAGATTCATTCCTTTCCTCCCTTTTCACCCACCCTTACTGGGAAGATAAGCAGTTCAGTATAGGTTGCACATTTGTGGCTAATGCAAAACAATAACATGCTAGATATATTGTAAAAGACTGACTATATTTCCCTCCCTATCCCACCTCCCACTTGTTCTATTCTCTACTTTGATCAAGTCCCTTTTCAAAAGTGGGTGTTTCCAGGTTCCCTCCCCTCCGCCCCAGCCGGCCCTCCCTTCCATTATACCCCCTCTCACCCCCTTACCCCCCTACTCTCCTGGAGGGTGAGATACCCTATTTAGTGTGTATTTTATTCCCTCCTCAAGCCAAATTCAATGGGAATAAGGTTGACCCATTCCCTTTTGCCTTCCTATTATTCCCCTCCATTGTAACCATTTTCCCTTGCTTTTTCTATATGAGATAGTTTACCCCATTCTGTCTCTCCCCATCTCCTCTCATTATATTCCTCTCTCACCTCTTAATTTCACCTTTTAAGTATCATAGCTTCCTGTTAAATTGGTCCTGTGCCCTCTATCTATGTATGCCTGTAAACATATATACACATATTCACATATGTATTCATATGCCCATATACCTTCATATATATATTTCTATTCCCTTCAACTACTGAGAAAAGTTTCATAAGTTGCAATTACTGTTTTTCCATGTAGGAATGTTAATAGTTCAACTTTGATAAGTTCCTTATGATTTCTTTTCCCAGTTTACCTTCTCATGCTTCTCTTGCTTCTTGTATCTGGATGTCAAATTTTCTGTTCAACTCTGTTTTTTTTTCCAGCAAGAATGCTTGAAAGTCCTCTATTCCACTGAATGACCATATTTCCCCCTGAAACATGATACTCAGTTTTGCTGGGTAGGTGACTCTTGGTTTTAATCCCAGCTCCTTCGAACTCCGGAATATCATATTCCGAGCCCTTCGATCCCTCAGTGTAGAAGCTGCCAGATCCTGGGTTTTCCTGATTGTGTTTCCACAATATTCAAATTGTTTCCTCCTGGCTGCTTGTAATATTCTCTCCTTAATCTGGGAATTCCAGAACCTGGCTATAATATTCCTAGGAGTTTTCTTTTGGGGATCTTTTTCAGGAGGTGATCAGTGGCTTCTTTCAACCTCTATTTTGCCTTCTGGTTCTAAAACATCAGGGCAGTTTTCTTTGAGAACTTCCTGCAGGATGATTTCTAGGTTCTTACTTTCATCATGGCTTTCAGGTAGTCCAATAACTTTTAAATTATCTCTCCTGGATCTATTTTCCAGGTCAGAGTTTTTCCTGTGAGATATTTCACATTGCCTTCTATTCTTTCATTTGTTTGGATCTGTTTAACAGCATCTTGATTTCTCATAAAGTCATTAGCTTCCCTTTGCTCCATTTTAAATCTGTGGAAATGATTCTCCTCATTGAGCTTTTGAGATTCTTTTTCCATCTGGCAAATTCGGCTTTTTAAGACATTCTCCTTTTCATTGCCTTTTTGATCTTCTTTTGCCATTTGAGTTATTCTATTTTTTAAGGTGTGATTTTCCTCAGTCAGGCTGTTGACTCTCATTTTGTAATTTTCTTGCATTGTTCTCATTTCTCTTCTCAGTTTTTCCTCCACTTCTCTTATCTGCTTCTTAAGGTCCCTATGGCCTGTAATCAGCTTGCATTTTCCTTTGAAGCTTTTGGTGCAGGAGTTCTGACTTCACTGTCTTCCTCCTCTTCCATGCTTTGCTCCATGTTGTCCCCAAAATAGGAGTCTAATGTTGGAATCTTCTGTCTGCTTTGTTTCCTTTGCCTGGTCACGTTGCCTCTCAGTCACTTGACCCCTGGGCTTTTTGCCACAGTAGGACTCTGCCACCAGACAGGGGAGCTTTCATCCCAAATGCTAGGGTTTTCTCAGCTGCTGAAGGTATTAGATGGGTGCCCTCTGTGAGGCCTCCACACACTCTGGCAAGCTGGACACATACCCCAGGACCTCCACCCTAGACTGCAATCCAGATCCAAGCAGGTTAAAGCAAGAGTGATTACCCCTGAGACTGGTTGCTTGGTCCCCCTACACTCTGCAGGCCAGGAGCTGAAGCTGCCACATGGTGCTGGCTGGCTGTGCCATCTCAGTGGCTTCTCGCCCCAGGGGTGAAAGCCACACACTCCCACTTACTGGGTCCCAAAATCCAGACTGCACTGACCTCTCTCTTTGTCCTTTGCATCTATGTGTTGATAAATCTGGAAAAGTCCACAGCTGCTGATGATCTGGAGTCCCTTGGGCTGGCCGATGGTCAGGTCCACCCTGGGGCTAAAACCTTGGAGTGGGACTAGGCTCAGGTCCCAGAGCATTGCGCTGGCCAATTCCTGGGGCCTGCTGGGCCTTCCTCAGTGGGAGGTTAGCTTCTCTGTGTCATTTTGTGGGTTCTGCAGCTCTAAAGTTTGTTCAGAGTCCCCTTTTTACATGGATTGGGGAAGGTAGAAGCCGGAGCAGTGGGGAGGTCCTGCTTCTACTCCACCATCTTGAGCCGATATTTCTTAAACATGTAAAAACCTGGAAAGGATTTTGGCTTTCTTTATTGTTGTTGTAATTTTTTTATAATATTTATGTTTATGGTTCAGTGAAACTTAGAATTCGCCTTAAGCTTCTACTAGCTCTTAACTCTTTAAATTATCTCTCAGGAAGTAGACTTTCTATTGAGTAAAAAACATATTCATTGCCAAAATCAGAATAGCGACAGGATTTATGATTTCCTTAGCATATAGAATTCTCATTGGGGGATCTAACTCAACCAGTATAGGTTGGTGCCTTGTCTGCCACTCATACTTTTAGAGGTACCTAGGACACTGAGAGGTTCATTTATATGCCCAAGATGTCAAAATCAGTATATATTAGAGGTGGAACCTGAGTCCTGCCCTCCTTGACTCTGAGACTGACTCTCAATCCACTGTTCCTCACCTCCTCTCATATAATTTCTTTTTGATTTTTGGAGGATAATTGGGGTTAAGTGACTTGCCCAAGGTCACTCAGCTAGTTTTTGTGGTAAATGTCCAAGGCCAGATTTGAACTCAGGTCCTCCTGACTCCAGGGCCGGTGCTCTATTCACTGCACTACCTAGCCGCTTCATCTCATATAAAAATTGTACAAAAGAGACCTAATGTATTTTGAGAGGGAGGTGCTGGCATTGTTAGGGGATGAGAAAAGATCTCATGTAGGAAATGTTGCTTGAGTTGAGTTTGGAAGGAAACTATGGATTTTGCAAGGTAGAGTAAAGAGGGAGTATGGGTCAAGCATGAGGACCATTCTCTTCAAGGAGCATGGAGATAAGAGATAGGGTATCATGTGTGAGGAGCACTAAGGCTAGCTTGACTAGATGGACCACAGAATGTTTGTGTCTGCAGAACTTTCCACAGTGTATGGGGTCTAGAGGGTGCTTAATAAATGCATGTTAAATTGATTGAATTGACTTGCATTATTAGGTCTTAGGACCACAGAAGAGCCTATCTTCCAGGAACCCACAATCTAGTGAGAGGGATCAGATATACACACAAATAAATATAATATTAATTACAAGATAATGATAAAAGAGTATACAAAGTACTACTTGATTGGTCAGGAAAAGATCTCATAGCTGATGGAAGTGGACTGAGGAAATTAGGAAAGTTTCATGGAGCAGGTTAAATTTGACCTTGGCTCTTAGTAATGGGTAGGGCAACTTCTACAGAGCCAAAAATATGTCATTTATATATCTTTAAAAGAAATACAGGGACAGCTATGTGGCATAGTGAATACAGCCTCAGACACTTAACACTTACTAGCCGTGTGACCTTGGGCAAGTCATTTAACCCCAATTGCCCTTTCTTCCCCCTTCCAAAAAGACCAAAAAAAAAATACAAAAAACAAACACATATCACAGAAGCAGTCAATTCTGGCCAGTAGAAAAAGGGATTTTGGGCATCTGTTTAATATTTAGGGCACATCAATCTAAATTCAGTTCACATTTATGTTTTAAATTTGTATCCAATCTGAAAGTGTAACTGGGCTTTGGGGGAGACCTACTGTTAAAATAACAATAGACTGGAACTCTAGGCTTAGAATGTATTTTTATCATCTTTGCTACTTTCTCTAGAAACAAATTGGGCAGGGAAATAATTTGGTTTTATGGCATAGACAGGGCATTGATTACAGTACAAAGTTATTGAAGAAGAGCTGCAAACTGATCAGATCATTTTAATTTAACTTAGATCAGCAGGGATTTTATAGGAAGTTATGATTTTTATTATGTCTAGAGAATATTTTCATTTGTAATCAAATCTATGAGGGAGTTTGCTTTAAGTGAATAGAGTTGCTATTTGCAAAGATTCAAATGAAGAGTTTCTCAGAATAAAGTTAATAAAGCACCAGTTGTTTACCCTTAGAGAGTGTATTTTAATAGGTTAGAAGGCTAGATTATTTATACTGGAATCAGAAAATGTGTGCTATTTATTCATAACAAAATCAATATATTTTTATGTCTCTCAAATTCCAAAGGGTACTTTACCCAATATTCCAGATATTCTTTTTAAATGAAATTAAATTCTTTTAAAAACAAAATTAACTCCCTCCCATTTTTTGTATGCTTCTTAGGCCTCTTCCTGAGGCCCAAGGGTCATTAACATTATTACTCATTTAGAATGAACTTCTGGAGTTATTGCTATCAGCTGCAGGGGAATTAAGGGGATGACACATTTAGCTCATCCCAACCAGAAACTGTAAGAATTGTTTTTAGTTATGCTGACTGAATCCATCTATACTGGCATAGTCATCTTTCATGCTCTCAGCCACCCACTGGATGAAGCTGCTTCAGGGTCAAGAGTCCAGATTGTTCTCATTGCCAACTCAGAGGATCTAAGAGAAGTCACGACTTTCCTTCCAGGGCTTCTCAGTTGCTGAAGACAGATTCAATGACTGATGAAAAGCCCAAGGCAGGGTTCATTAAATAGTGAAAAATATCAGCAAGGAACTAAAAATTAAAAAAAAAATATTGACAAATGATTTTTTTCTTGAGAAAAATGCCAGAAAGGAAATATAAAATAATAAGATCTCAAAGTGACTATAATTTGCCTTATTTTCCCCTCCTAGTTTCCCTATCCCAAAATCCTCTTCCCAGACTTCATCATGGCAGTGAGGTAACTCTGGGTTCCTAAAGACTATATCAATGCAACACAAATTGTTGCAGTTTCTACTATGCTGGAAGAGCTTTGAGTCTGGTCCTAACATCAGCCTATGTGCATTGCCTAGATAAATACTGAGAGGCTCGTTATAACTAGACTGGCTGGTAGATGGTGAATTCTTAGGCTATTCCAGTCCATACTACTAGGTGCAAAATTACTCTCAGTCCTGTGTGGCTCACTTTCAGTTCTGAAGTGATGGTTATAGAGGGACAGAAAGGAGAGCAGAGGACACTAAGACATAAAAAATTTTAGACTATCTATACCAAGGTTCTTAACCTTTTGTTTGTTTGTTTCATAGATAACCTTTGATGGCCACTAAGTGGTATAGTGGATAGAGCAGTGGGAAGGAAGTCAGGAAGACTTTAGTTCAAATCTGGTCTCAGACACTTAGTAGCTGTGTGACCTTGGGTAAGTAATTTATCCTTCATCTAGGTTTACTCAACTGTAAAATGGAGAAAATAATAATAACTGCCTCCCAGAATCATTGAGGGAATCAAATGAGATGGCATTTGTGTAATGGCAAGCAAAGAAGTATTTAGTTCCTTGTTTCAGTTATTTAATTATTTACCATCTTGTTTCAGTTCAAGTTTCTTTTGAGTCTTGCCCACGATTATATCAAGTCTTTGTTAAGAAACAGGTCTTCTGAACCCCACAGTGGAAGGAACTTTCTGATGCAACAGGAAGGGGCAGAATGGGAGGAGCTAATGACCATATATAAGGAGAAGCCCAAGCTGGGAAAGAGCAGAATTGAGAAATGAACATTTGTGGTGGCAGAGTTGAGGAGAAAACTTGTGGTATCCCAGCACTCTGTCTGTTCTGTCTCTGTTGATTTTTGTTTGTAATATTTTGTGCAGAAGCCCTGGGACCTTACTGGAAGCCCTGAAAGAGGATTTCCTTGTCTTTACAGAAATCCTGGAGGAGGGTTTTGGAGGTCCTGTGATTATACTGATGATGTGTGTTGAGTTCTAAGACCTTGCTGGTGGGTCTGTGTTGATTTCAAGACAGATAGTGAATTGATGATGGTGCCAGTAATGTGTATGGATGTTATTGTGGCTCTGTTAAGTTTTGTCTCCCTCAAAACAGAAACTGCAAAGGACTTGAGGTGAACTGGATACTGTGAGCTTCAATATGTAACTGGACGAAGAACTGAGAGCTGCCTACCTGTTAATCCAGGTGAAGATTGGGTAGATTCAGGTGGGAGCTGGACCCATGGTAGAAGAACCATGGAATCTGAGAACCAGCCTTGAGTCAAGGTGGAAAAATCTCTTCTTGGATACTTAGTGCTGACTGAGAAGATCATGATTTACTGTGGCCTAGGGGTGTGAGAACTCTGTACTCTGTACCTTTTACCTCTTAAGAATGATTGGAAACTAATATCCAATCAAGAAGAAAGAAGACTTTTTGACTGAGAGATTAAGACAATGTCACCTAGGGGTGGAGAACTTTAACCTTTGTACTTTGTGTCCCTTAAAGAGGCTTGTTCCTTAAGGATGATTGAGTTAAGGACTTACTGAATGATGCCTTTTTCTCAAAACTATGTGGCCACTTTGGTGAAAACTATGTGGCCACTTTAATGATAAGTTGTTATAACATTGTGAATGCTGTACTTTGGCTTCTGTGAATGTTTTGTTTTAGTTTACTGCTGAACAAAGAGTTCACTATATTACGTGATCAGAATCTTAAAGCTTTTCACAGCAGTAGTCTTCTGGAAAGCTGCATGTGCTTGGCTTTACAATTTGTAAAACACTTAGCACAGTTTCTGGTACATAGCAAATGTTTAATAAATACTCTTTCCTTTTCCTTCCCCCTTTGCTTCCCCTTCCCTTCCCCCTTCCCTTGCCCCTTCCCTTGCCTCTTCCCTTCCATTTTCCATCCCTCCCTCCCTTCCTCCATCCCTTCCTTCCTTCCTTCCTTCCTTCCTTCCTTCCTCCCTCCCTTTCTTCCTTCCATCCTCTTTCCTTTTCCTCCCTCCTTCCTTCCTTCCTTCCTTCCTTCCTTCCTTCCTTCCTTCCTTCGTTCCTTCCTTCCTTCCTTCCTTCGTTCCTTCTTTCCTTCTCTCCTTCTATGATGAAACCTATAGACTCTTTAGAATAATGTTTTTAAATACATAAAATAAAATACCTAAGATAACAAAGGATGTCAATTATATTGAAATACTTATCAAAGTTAAAAACAAAGTTCATGCTCCAAGTTTAGAAACATTTCTAAGCATTAACTTAATTGTTGATACATCCTTGTCTAATTTCCAAAAAGTTGACAACCTAGGAAGGAGCTGAATGATATTACTCACATTCTCTCTCTCTCACTTTTATTTATTTATTTTTTGCTTTTTGGAGGGGGGAGGGTAGGGCAGTTGGGGCTAGATGACTTGCCCAAGGTCACACTGCTAGCTTTTGTGTGTATGTGTCAAGTGTATGAGGCTGGATCTGAACCCAGGTCCTCCTGACTCCAGGGCTGGTGCTCTACTCATTTTGCCACCTAGCCGCCCTCCTCCACCCCACATTCTCTCTTAAATGCAATAAGAAGATATAAGGAAACTATAGTTAAATTGAAAGATGTTTAGTAGGTTCCCCTTAATGAAGCAGATTAAAGAGTTAGCAGAGTTGATTTTGCTTTACAAAGACAAATGGAAATGTTATTTCATGGGAATCTTGATCATTTTACCTTCTAGTACTATTAAGAAGTATAAATAAAACGACCACCATGAAAATAATTGCAGATTATCTGTCAACAACTGTTGCAGAAAATGAAGAGGTAGAGAATGTCCATGAAAAATTCCAAAAATCTTGTCTATCTGAACTAAGCCTGGACTTTGATCCACAATGACTTCAGTGCAAAGGTGGACATGGGAAGGAAAAAAAAGTATTTTTGAAAATATTACTCATTTGAGAAACAGAAGAAACCAAAGGCTTGTTGGCTACTCAGTAAACTCATGTTTATATGGCATTACTACTTTCTTCCAGAAGAGTCACAAGGCTCTGGACATAGGAAGCAGTCCTTCTTCCTCCTTGCCCCCTAATTAATGGCTATGAAAGGAAGGGTACTATTGATTATTAGTATGAGACTTATTACTGAGTCATTTACCTTTCACACAATCTTTTAAATATCACTGCTAATAGTTTATCAATCATATCTACTATCTCTTTCAGGGGGATGTAGGTCATTTGAGTCAGGTGACTTGAATTCATCAAAGGCAGTAAGGTGCCAACATCTCTGGGACATAAAGAGGTGGCCATGGATCTCTATGCCTATAAGTAACATTCAGAGGAGTAATTATAACTAGGAGATGATAAAAGAGGATCTTGCTTCCATTGATGGATTCAAGTCACCTGGTCCAAATGAACTACATCCTCCTGAAAGAGCTGGTAGACATGAATATTGAGTCATTAGTAGTGATATTTGAAAAATTATGGAGGGGAAGCTAGGTGATACACTGGATAGAGCACTGACCCTGAAATCAGGATGGACCTGAGTTCAAATCCACTCTCAGACACTTACTAGCTGTGTGACCCTTGGTAAGTCATTTAGCCCTGATTGCCTCCAAAAAAATAAATAAAAAAGAAATATTATGGAAATTGGAGAGATACCACAAGATTAGGAATAGGCAAATGTCCAATTGTCAAGAAAAAAATAAAAAGGAAAGTCATCAAAGTATAAGGCAATGAGATTGACTTTTAATCACGGGAAAATTCTAGAATGGATCATTAAAGACATCTGGTGAACATCTAGAAAAGAAACGGTGATTCCAAAAACATCATGATTTTATGTAGAAATCTAACTTAATTTCTTTTTTTTGGACAGGATTACAAAGCCAAAGATGAGGAGGATGCAGTGAATTTAGTTTATCTAGATTTTAGCTAAGCTTTTGATATAGTATATTATTCCTGTGCAGAGGATGGAGTGATAGTCAGTAAACATTTATGAAATGCCTACTGTGTGCAAGGCTTCGTGTTAAGCTCTGGGGGAGCAAATAATAATAATAGCAATAAAGATAATCTTTGCCCCAAGTACCTTATAATCTAATGGATGAAGATAAGGCACAACAGAAAGCTAAAAATGGAAAGGGACAGAACAAGGTACTCAGCATAGGGTTTGATGGAAAAATCCCAAGAAGTTCAAAAGCAACATAACTGGTGGGAAATGGGGAACTATCTTGGGCCCCCTCCTTAATTGGAAGTTTTGGAGCTCATGGCTCCAATCAGAGCATACAATCTGAAGGGCAGAGGGCACTAATGAGATGTGGCTGCCAAGGCTGATTCCATTTTGCAGGGTAATGAGATTTCCTACTGATGAGGTTCCAGGGGCATGATGGCATGATAGAGATAAGGGCTAGCAAAAATGCAATTAAGTGTTTTCAGAACTCAGTGATAGAATAGTTTTTAAGAGTTCAAGGTTAATATAGAGCTCTGGTGAAGTACATCAGGGATTTGTACTTGACCATGACTTGTTTAGTACTTTTATTTATGACTTGTAGAAAGGCATAGATGCTGTGATCACCAAATTTGCAGGTGACCCAAAGTTACCTTTGAGCAGCAAGGTGGCACAGTAGGTAGAATGCCAGGCTTGGAGTCAGGAAGACTTATCTTTGTGTAGTTCAAATCTGGTCTCAGACACCTGCTAGCTGTGTGACCCTGAGCAAGTCATTAACTATTTGTCTCAGTTTCCTCATCTGTAAAATGAGGTAAAGAAGGAAATGGAAACCATTCCAGTGTCTTTGCCAAAAACAAAATCAAACCCAAATGGGGTCATGGAGAGTCAGAAATGACTGAATAAATTCTTCCTCTCTTTTTTCCCCTTCCCTTTTCCCTCCAAGTTAAAAATTCTCCTTCTTTTTCCCCTTTTCAACTTCTATTAATCCATATTTCCTCCCTTTGCTTGTATATTTTTCCAAACAAAATTTTTTTACCTTGTTCCCCTCATCAATTCCTTTCTGTTTCTATTTATTCTAAACTTTTATTCTTCAATGAATGGTTTTTGCATTTATTTGTTCCTTCTTGGTATTTTTGTTCAGCCCTCACTCACTTTTTCTATTTTATCTTGCTCTTAGAATTATCTTTTCCTGACAAAGGTAATTAAAACAAACAAACAAAAAACCATTGTTCAATGGTAAGAACTTCCCTGTATCCTAAGTTGTTCTGTCCAATTCTACTCCTTGACTGCCTCATAATTATTTTCTTTCTAATTTGCCATGAAATCCCCTTTTTTTGGTCCATGTCTTCCTTCTAGTTGTCCCTAAGATCTTCAATTTCCCTTTTCCAGAATAAAGAGACTTTACATGTAGTTGTAACATTCTCTCAAAGGAAATGGTCTTCTTGTGCACCAAATCCCTGCTGATTAGGCCCATTTTAAGCTCCTCATTTCCCATTAAAGGCTATATATCTCCCCATCATTGATGTGTTCTACAATTTCCTCATCAAACCCCTCTTTTTACTTAGAGACCATAAGAGTTATTTTTTTGTCATTTTTTTTTACCATGGAATTAGTTTGTTCTATGACAATTCTCTTTTATTCTCTACCTCCTTTCTTCCCTTTTATGCATTTTTTACTTACAGTGTTTGGTCCATGGTGTTTCAGGTCTGATTCTCCAACATTATTTATCTTGTTCCTTTTAATTTTGCTTTTATCTTTATCCATTCATATACTTTTAGAAATAAATTTCTTAATGCTCCCTCTGTTTTATTTAAGTTTTTACTTAACTCCATAGTTATCTTTCTTATTTTTTTCTTTTAGTAGTTTCGAGATAAAAGGTAGTTTTTGATTACTAATATTTTTCTTGGAAGTTATATTTACTTCTTCAATGTACTTCTTTCTTCCACTGCTCTCCTTCACTCATCTCACACATTTTATCAGTTGCCTAATATTGTAATTTCTTTCTCCACACCAAACCTCACATTAACATATTCTCTTTACTTATGTGGCCATGACTATAGTTCAGGTTCTCTTGTCTGAACAATTTCAATAGCCTTCTAGGTTTTGTCTGTACATCAAGTCTCTACCCACTCAAATCCATCTTCAGTTCTGTTGCCTATGTTACCACCCTATTCAATATACTCTAAGGGCTCCCTATAGCCTCTAGGATCAAATATAAAGTTCTCATAGCTCTTCAAAACTTGAACCCTTTTATTTGCAATCTTCTCACATTTTATTTCCCTCTATATGGTCTATTATATAGTTATATTGACTTATTATTCTTCATACAGAAACTACATCTCCACTATTTTCCATTTTGGAATTCTCTTAGCTCAAACATTATCTTCTTTGGGAGATCTTTCTCTGGCCTCTTCTCTCTTCTCCTTTCCTTTTGAAGCCACTATTGTTTTCCCTCATATGATTACTTTCCATGTATTTATCTTGTAGTTTCTGATTTTCACATGTTCTTTTTTCCATTAGAGTATAAGGTCCATGAAGGAAAGGATTATTTTTGCTTTTTCTTTTTGTCTCCAGTACTTAATACAATGCTTGGCAAATAGTGAACTCTCAATAAATGCTTGTTAATTAGTTAATTGATCTCTAACTATTCTTCTGTCTTACACACTCTAGAATTCTGAATAGTGAAAAAAACTTGACTGACAGAATTGCTACATAAGCATAAACTAAGAGATTGGAAGAAGACTGATCTTAGGAAGACATTTCTAAATATCAAACAAGAGGATGCAGGGAAACAGTATGTAGTGGCATCCTTTTAAGAAGATGCTGATGTCATAGCTAACACTTGCCTTAGGGATTCATCATGTAGTGTTCAGTTTTTGCTGTTATGTAGTAGTTATGTTTGCCAGGAAATGATCTGGCCCATTTTATGTCCCATACTGTGTAAGATGATTCATGTCAAAATTGGATTCTACTGCATTTGAGGATGAGGGTTCAGCTGTTCTTTTTGTAATTATGCTTTATTTTCTAAAAGCCTGGGAAATAAAATGTGTGGGCAGGAGATCCCTTGAAATAGAAGTTCTATTGGTAAGGCAATGAGAATGAAGCTACAGGATTGGCTACGGGGAAAGGAGAGTGGACCAATTTTGTCCAAGAAGCAAAGACACTTTAGGAAAAAAAAATGAACAAACCACAAATGAACTCCCCAAGAAAAAAATCTGCAGGGCCAGATGGATTCACAAGGAAATTCTACTAAACATGTAAAGAACAATTAATTCCAATACTGCACAAACTATTTGGAAAAAGAGACAGAGAAGAAGTCCCACAAAATTCTGTTTACAACACAAATATGTTGCTGATACTTAATCTAGGAAGAACAAAAACAGAAAAAAACCACCCCACTCTAAGTCAATGTCTCTAGTAAATATTGATGCAAAAATTTTAAATAAAATACTACTAAAGAAATTATAATACTATTTCACAAAGCTCATACATCACAAAAACCAAATGGGATTTATTCTAGGAATGCAGGGCTGGTTCAATATTAGGAAAATTATCAGCATAATTGACTATATCAAAAACAAAACTAACAGAAATCCTATAGTTATTTCAATAGATGCTGAAAATGTTTTTGACAAAACAACATGCATTCCTATTAAAACACTAGAATGATAAGTTTGCATTTTCATGTACAATCACCTACTCTTATGGAAATACTTGTTTAATTTCTTAAGTTTAGAATTAAACAAAAAAGGTTAAGTGATCTATCTAGAGTCACAAAGGCAGTATTTGACAGAGTCAGTGCTTGAACCCAGACTTTATTGGATGAGAATACCTGTTCGTATGTAAGTTCCTTGAGAGAAAAGATAGTTTCATTCTTTGTATTTGTATCTGCAGCACCTAGCATATGGTCTTAATAAAATTTTATTGATTGAAAAAAAAACTCAAACAAACCACTAGAGACCATCGGAATAAATGGAACTTAAATTAAAAACATTAAAATGAAAAATAATATTTACCTAAAACCATTAACAAGCATTATCTGTAATGGAGATAAGCTTGAAGACTTCCCAATAAGATCAGAGGTGAAGGAAGGATGCCCATGATTACCACTATTATTCAATATTGTACTAGAAATGCTAACTATAGCACTAAGAGAAGAGAAAGGAATGGAAGGAATTAGAATAGGCAATGAGGAAACAACATTATTGCTCTTTGCAGATGATATGATAATATACTTGGAGAATCCTAGAGAATCAACTAAAAAGTAGTTGAAATAATTATCAACTTTAGCAAAAGTTGCAGGATAAAAAATAAATGCACACAAATCATCAGCATTTCTATATATTACTAACAAAGTCCAGCAGGAAGAAATAAAAAGAGAAACTCCATTTAAAATATCTGTAGACTATATAAATACTTGTGAATATACCTGCCAAGACAAACCCAATAACTACATGAATACAATTATAAAACATTTCACACAAATTGTTAGGTTGAACTTATTGGAAAAAATATTAATTGCTCACAGGTAGGCTGGATCAATGTAATAAAGATGACAATTCTACCTAAATCAACATACTTTTTCACTACCATACAAATTAAACTAACAAAAATTATTTTGTAGAGCTAGAGAAAATAATAACAAAATTCACCTGGAAGAACAAAAGGTCAAGAATATTAATGGAATAGCTGAAAAAATTATGAAGGAAGATGGGGTAGCCATACCAGATCTCAAGCTGTTTTATTAAGCAATAATTGTCAAGACAACATGATACTGGTTAAGAAATATAGTGATGGATCAATGGAATAGATTAAGTACACAATGCATTGTGATAAATTACAATTGTAAACTAGTGTTTGATAAACCCAAAGATCCAAGCTTTTGGGACAAAAAATCATTTGACAAAAACTGCTGGGAGAACTGGAAAATAATATGGCAGAAACTAGCTACAGATCAACATCTCGTGCCATATATCAAGATAAGGTAAAAATGGATACAGTATTTTCACCCAGAGGGTGATACTATAAGCAAATTAGGAGAGCATAGAATAGTTTATCTGTCAGATCTATGGGGAAGAGAAGAATTTAGGATTAAAGAAGATATAGAGAACATTATAAAATGTAAAGTGGAAAATTTTGATTAAAATTTAAAAAAACCCACAGAAACAAAAGCATTGCAACCAAAAGGAGAAGGAAAGCAGAAAACTGGGGGGAAATTTTTTATAGCAAGACTGATAAAAGTCTCTTTTCTCAGATATATAGAGAACTGAGTCAAATTTGTAAGAATAAAAGTCAGTCCCCAATTGACACATGGTGAAAGGATATGAACAGGTACTTTTTTTTTTAAGCAATTGGGGTTAAGTAACTTGCTCAAGGTTACATGGCCAGGTGTTTCTGGGTGGGTGCTAAGTGTCTGAGCCCAGATTCCATCCCAGGTCATCCTGACTCTGGGGCCATTGCTCTTACTCTCTGTGCTACCTGGCCACCCCAACAGGTACTTTTTCAGACAAAGAAACCGAGCTATCTATAGTCATATGAAAAAAAAGTTCTAAATCAGTATTGATTAAAGAAATGAAATTAAAACAACTCTGAGACATCACCTGATATCTATCAGATTGGCTAATATGACAGTGTAATCTTTAAATGCCATTACTATTACAGACAGAAAAGGAAAATGTTAAATGTTGGAGGGAATATGTGAAAACTGGGACACTAATGCACTGTTGGTGGAGCTGTGAACTGATCCAACCATCTTGAGAAGCAATTTGGAACTATTCCCAAAAGTCTATAAAACTGTGCATATCCTTTGATCCAGAAACACCAATGCTAAGTCTGTATCCCAAAGGGATTAAAAAAGAGGGAGAGGGGAGAAGAACCTATATATACAAAAATGTTTATAGCAGCTCTTTTTGTGGAGGCTAAGAATTGGAAATTGTGGGGATGCCCATCAATTGGAGAATGACTGAAAAAATTGTGGTATATGATTGTAATGGAATAATATTGTACTATAAGAAAGCTTCTGGTACAAAATGACTAGTATGGAGATGTTTTACAGGATTGCACATGCATAACCTATATCAGATTGCTTATGTATAACCTATATCAAATTGCTTATAGTCTTAGGGAGAGGGGAGGAGAGGAAGGGAGGGATAGAATTTGGAACTCAAAACTTAAAAAAAAAAACCATGAATGTTAAAATTGTTTTTACATGTAAAAGGCAAAAATGAAATATTACAAAAAAGTGCAGATATCACTTCAGACTATGGCTCCATTCTTGCACTCAGCAGTGTGATACATTATCTAGTTGCCCCAATCCTGTAAAGTATATTACTGATGCTGGAAAAATTAGAAACACCTTGGAACACCAGTGTAGAAAATACACTTCCCTCTGAATCAGTGAACCTAACATTATTATTGCCCCATAGATTTAAGAGCCAGAATGGACCCAGATGTTTAATGCCTTCATAAGGAAATTGAGGCCCAAGAGTTCCCCAGGACACACAGGATTTAAACAGCAGAGTGAGGATTTAAAGGCAGGTCCTCTAGCTCCAAATCCAGGCCTCCTTCCTATGCTACCCTGGCTCTTATTTTGATCAAAGGTTGCTAATGTTAATGGTAGTCCACCTCTAATCAGGCATAAATCCCTATCTGTAGAAGCATCATTTAATGATGCAGTCTCTTGTTTTCTGTAGCTGGGTTGGCTTTTAATAAGATCACCAAGCTCAACTTTACTAGGCACACGAATGAAATAAAACCTTCCAGACGAAGAGTAGAAATGTACTTTTCCTTCTTTTTCTTCACTAATATAGATCTTGCAATGGAATGACCTGACAGTTTTACGTGTTTCTTCCTGTTTAGCATGGCAGTGAGGAATGGAATTTGGGTTTATTCTGTCTGAGCTAGGGTCCACCCTCCCCAGTTGAAGTCACTTTTTCTAAATAATGTCAGATCTGAAATAAAGTTTTTAAAATTTTTTTTTAATTTCCCCAATTTAATTTTTAAATTTACATTCTTAAAATTTTAATTACTCCAAAATTTGTTCTTTAGCTTTTTTCTCTTTTCTTTAGAAATTACAGAAAATTTAAAACTCATTCACTCATAGCTGGAATGTGTCTATAAAGATGTGAGTGGAGATGAAACCACTTTTTTTTTCCCTCTGGGATTCACAGAATAGCAAAGAATCTTTGAAGGACAGTAGGATCACTAGACAGCAGAATTCAAAGATTCCTTATTATTTCAAAACAGAGAATGAATAAGAATGGTAGGGTCACTGGCATCATAGATTTAGTGCTAGAAGTGACCTTGGTAGTCATGTTTCCCATTTTACAGATGTTGAAATTGTGGCTCATAGAGCTTAGGTATCACAGGCAATACAAATTAGAAGTTGCAGAGCTGAATTTTGGATCCAAGTTCCCTGGCCAGTCATAACACTTTCTCTTCCACCCTGTCAGTGGTTATGGCAATTCTTCTGTATATCTCAGAACTCTGGTTACATTTTCTTCCCTATTAGCAATAACTGAAATGAATCCCTCATAATTCTATTTCCCATATAATTTGGGAGGTCCCTTGTATTGAAAGTGACTAGACAATTTGAGAGAAGTAGTGAGATCCTGGCAAAAGAGACTGGTGGAGCCGGAGAAGATAACATGAACCAGTTTCTGACCCTTCCTCTTCACTCTCAGGTTGAAGTATTTGACTGGGATGAAGGAAGCAGAAACTTGGGGAACTCTAGTCTTTGTCGTCAATATTTCAGTTAACAAGAATAAAATACATTATGACCAGAACAATGTAAATGAAAAGAAGAGTAAAAGAAGCCTAACTCAGCCTAACTGAAACAAACAATAATAGTCTTGGACAGCAAAAACTTCTAAATCCTTCTTCTGGGGATTGTTGTGTTTGTCCTTCATTCTCGAAGAGGAACAAGACATCAGGGAGATGATGACATGACTAGCAGTTGACTTTGATTTGAGTGAGGGCAGGTCGTGTGTGGTCACCAGCCTCACTCTTTCCTCCAGAGCCATCTGGGTTCAGTGGCCAGATATTCATCAGGACCACAGGAGATGGGCCAGGATGCAATGGGAGACCTTAGTCCTTTTAGGTCTTTTCAGGTACTCACTTAGTGAGTTAACACCCATTCAGTGAATAGGCCTCTTTATATAGTTACTCCAGGGATGGCCCCTTTAACAAAAAAAAAATCAAACCAGGAGGGGAAGACCCTCAGGGTTCCTGGCCAAAAGAGAAACAGTTACTATTGTGACAAAAGTACTATTACTATTACAGTTACTATTGTGACAAAAGTACAGTTACTATTTAGTATTTACATTCACTCCATGATAGAAGGACAGGGACCTATTGTCCAATCTATGAACTCCAGAGAGAATTGGGTTTAAGGTTTGGTCTTTGAGAAAGAAATCTAGCCAAACCCAAAGGAAAAAAGGTCTTTTTCAGCCATAGAAATGTAGCTTTCCCTGGTCAGAGCACCCCCAGGTAAGGACGTCTATTAGGGCAGAATGAGTGGTGTGGTCTGTGACCCTGTTATTTTTGTTTAACTGCCTCTCTTTGTTACAAAAAGTGTTCCATTAGGGAGGTAGAGGTAGGGAGGAATATATCCAGCAATAATCATGTAAAAATGAAAGGAATCGATAATTAAAAAAAATATTACAGCTAAAGTTTCTACATGAATAACAAATTCTAAATTAGAGTTCTATATCTGGAGTAAGGAAGACCTGAGTTCAGCTCCAGCCTCAACTACCTATAATCTGTGTGACCTTGGGCAAGTCATTTAACCTCCATTCTCCTTAATTTTCTCATCTCTAAAATGGGGATAATAATAGCAACCACTTCCTAGGATTTTTGTGAGGCTCAAATGAGATAATAATTATAAAGCATTTAACATGGTTTCTGGTACATAGTAAGAGCTATGTAAATGTTAGTTATTGTTGTTATTAGCATTATTATTATTATTATAGAAAGATGATTCTGAAGTATCATGAATGGATATACACTAATATATTGCTAATTTAATTTAAACATGGCAATTAATTAAGATGATAGCAAGATGGACAGCCTTTGACTATTATCTGAGGACAAACGTAGATAGGTTGGTAGAGGCTGATTGCCATCATGACTGCAGTATTAGGTATCCTTCAGTCAGAACATCTGGGTTGGAGAATACTTGTGCTCAGCATCAGAGGAAGGATCATACATCCCTTACAAAATGACTGTTCCCCATAGTATTGAATAATGCAATGGAGACCCTTACTAGTTACATAACTCTGGGGAAGTCACATAACCCTATTTCCCTCAGTTTCTCATCACAACTATAGCAAAAAAAAAATACAGCAATGAATAGAAGGTTTTAAGTTGGTTTTTTCCCACATGAAACTGCAAATCTATTATGTAGCTTGCTATTCCTTTTAAATACATAATAAAGTTATTATGCAAATTTCTTTTTTTTCCTTTCATACAGAGCTTTCCTGCTACTTTCCTAGGATGTCTACAATAAGAAGAAGTAAAAACAAAGACAAAATGGAGACAGTCAGTCAGACAAACAGTTTGGGCACCCTACTTATAGTTCCTTATCTTTGGTGGATGGTGCTGACTCCTGTCAGATTTACCATTGCATAGTCTATAAAACACTAGTCTTCCTAGTAAGATGAGGGTTCAAAAAATTCCATCTTTGACATTTATTAGCTATGTGACAATCAGCAAGTCATTTAACCTCTTTGAAATTTAGGCAACTGTTTAAGACCATCTACTAAATTACCCCTTTGTGTCTTAGGGAAATCTTAAAGATAGGTGGTATAAATGAATAGAATTCTGAGTTTAAATCCACCCTCTGACACTTACTCTAGCTATATGATTGTGTGCAAGTCACTTAACTACTGTCTGCCTCAGTTTCTTCATCTGTAAAAAGAGGATAATAATAATAATCTCCTCCCAGGGTTGTTGTGAGGATGAAATGATATAACATTTATCAAGTACCTTGCAAATGTTAATTCTTTCTATAAATGCTAGTTATTAAAACTACCAAGTTTTAGCTAATTATCAGAGGGATGAAATTACAAATTCATTATTTGTTTTATTAGACGACCTATTCCTCATGGCAGTGACTTCATCCTGATAACTGGACTAAGGCTATCTTTTTCTTTCCTTTTATTGGCTGGGACCTATGATTTCATTAAGGATAGAAACTTTGTAGAATAATCCCTCTGCTTCTACTGCTACTACTACCACTATACTACTACTACTACTACTACTACTACTATCGCTACTACTGCTACTACCACTACTAGTACTACTACTACCACTACTACCACCACCACTACTACTACTACCACCACTACTACTATTACCACTACTACTACTAGCTGACATTCATATAGTGCTTTAAAATTTTCAAAGCACTTCATTTATATTATAATCTGAGCCTCATAGCAACTCTGTTGCTGTAATTATGATCCTCATTTGACAAATGACAAAACTGAGGCTCAAATGAATTAATTAAGGGACTCTACCATTGCCATATATCAGTATGTGTCAGATATGGGATGTGAACCCAAATCTTTCTGACTCCTCTAACCACTATACCACGCTGGCTCGAATCTATGCAGGCCATGTCTCTAAGCAGTACAAAAAGCCTATTTGTTCAAACCTCTCCACTCTGATCACAACTTGTAGTTAAGCCAGTCAACAATGGTCTGTCTATATGGCAGTTTAACTGGATGACTGGAGGCTTCTGAGTCTCTGTGAATTGTGCTGACACATAGCTCGACTTTGGTTGATGGGTTCTGCCTAAAGTTATGGTTGGAACACTCCAGTAATGGTTCTTTCCTTGTTAGTGTAAACATGGCCTGAAGCAGAGTTAGTCCTGCCAGAGCAGAAGCTAAGGCTGAAAGAATGGGCAGAGAGGAAGGAAAGTTCCCATTTCTACTCTCCTTTCCCTCCTTCCTGCAGCTCATGGTGCCATTTGGCCCATGAGACTCCATTTCATTTCCCCTATGAGGAAACAGGAATTTATTCAATTTCTAAACCAAATATTTAGTAGTAACAGATTTTGTTTTGGTGATAAAAAAATCCTTAATTTTGGGACAACTGCATTTTTGGTTTTTAGTTTATAATTATACACATTACTCGAAGGCAGTGGATAGAACAGTAGACCAAGGGTCAGGAAGATCTGAGTTCAAATTTTACTTCATAAATTTCCTAGCTGTGTGGCCTTGGAAAAGTCATTAATTTCTGTCTACCTCAGTTTCCTCATTTATAAGATGGGGATAATAATACTTTCCTCCCAGGGTTGCCATGAAAATAAAATGCGATACTATTTGAAAAATGCTTTGCAAACTCTAAAGGGCTCCATAATGTGAGCTTTTATCATTAAATGAAGAAGATAGACAGAAAACTACAGCTATATTTTATTGTATACAATCATGACACAGAGACAGTTTATACCGTAGGACAACTGGGAACTGTTTTTAAGTGTGTTTTATCTTTTGTTGTTACATCATGATCATTTCTTGATACCTTGCCTCCATATTGAATCTTCCTTTTTAACAAAGAAAGACTAATAGAAAATACCTGATATAGTCATGTTTGATGATGTATACAAGGTCCTGCACTAATTGACCCCTACCCCTTTAATGCATACTTCACTTTTTTTTCTCCAGGATTATTGTTTTTTTTTTTAAATGCATAGTTTGGTTCTCTTTTAGTGATCTTTTAATTTGCATGGTTGTAGTCATTATGTGTGTGTGTGTGTGTGTACACACACAATCTGTATATACAAATATCCAGATATGTATGTAGACATACATATTTGTATATGATTATGCTACTTTTTTTGTCCCAAAAGTTTTAGTGCACTTTAAGCTTTAATGATTTTTATGTTAAGTAGTTTAAAATTACAATAAGATTTTTAGAACACCTTGTACTACACACACTCACACACATACATACATACATACACACATATATTCCTACTTATTTTGTTCAGTATCAGTTCACATGAATGTTCTCATAAAGCAGAGAACTGCTTTGACATGCATTTACTAAAAATGGAATATTTTAAGGTCCTACAGCTCTACTATTTCAGTAAAAATCCTATCCCTTTCCCCAACTGATTAGTTATTGCATTGTGATTAAAAGATGATTCAGGATGTGGTATCTCTTATTCATTTTTTACTGCCTTTGAACAATTTATTCTGCAGAGTCTCTGTATTTTCACCCCTGTCAGCCCAGATCAGCCTATTTTATTTAAAAGAGCAGTGGCTTCCACACATTGCTAGAAAATAGAAGATTCTGACAATCAAAAGAGAGTAGCATGTGACTCTCTGTAGAGTATTGGGGAATGGGCTTCATAGAAATGAGGCAATTTCTCAGGCCACTATGTTCTTTGCTGTGAAAAACTATTGGTGACTGTTGTTTTTAGGCCATTTAGCTAATGTATTAAGCATGAAAAAAACCTGAACTACTTTGCATTCATATGTTACTGCTTCATTTGAATGCTATTCATAATATTTTGTTCAACAGCATGCACTTTCATTTTCAATATGCCTTTTAAAGTTTGCCAATTGTTGAATGTGATTAGTATTATTAGGATAGCCATCCATAGGCTTGCCCCTAGAATTTTGAAAATAGTAGCAGCAGCCTTTCTGGGGTCCTGATCTACTAGTGCCACTATAAATTGGGGGAAAGTCCAAAGGGGGACACATATAAACATATGTATGTGTGTCTGTAAATAGGTGTATATATATGAGTAAATGCAAATAGGTGTATGTATTCATGTATACATGTATAGGAACATACCTTTCCTATACATTTCCTCAGAGACTTAATGAGATCTCAGAGGTCATCCAGATCAACCTCCTTAGTTTGTAGATGAGAAATCTGAGACCAAAAGTGTTAAGTAATTTGCCTAAGGTTACATATGCTGGGATTAGGATCCAGACACTCTGACTCCAAACAGAGACATTTTCCCACTATACTACATTGCACTCTCTGTCTCTCTCTGTCTTTCTCTGTCTCTCTCTGTTTCTCTGTCTCTCTGTCTCTCTCCCTCTCTCCCTCCCTCTCTGTCTCTGTCTCTCTCTGTCTCTGTCTCTTTCTCTTTCTCTCTCTCTGTCTCTCCCAAACTCTCTATCTCTGAATAGATAGCTATAGATATACATATAAATTATATAGATATAGATAGAAGTATATCTCTATATATACAAATTCATGTATATATATATATACATACATACATATGTATATGTATATATAAATTCTTTGTTCTGCTGGGATTCCTAGTCTCCAGAATTAGCCACCATTATTTTCTTCCACTCCTCATACTATTATTCTTCTCATCCCCACCCTGCTTTTCACCTTTTGTGTAGTTGTTTTTTTCTTGCATTAGTTCTTTAAGAACAGGCATGATCTTTTTTTAAAAATTGTTTTTATATCCTGAATACTTATCAGTATCAAGCACAGAATAAGTATATAATGCATTTTTGTTGCCTGCTTGCCTGCCTCAAAGTCCAGAATTCGAGCTATTATTCCAACCTGCTTAATGATTATTTATTTTGCATATATTACTTCATTTGGCAATTTGAGTTTTACTTCAAGACTCTAAATATCACAAAAGAGCTATAAGTGGTCTTAATATTTGCTTTGCATTCCATTTTTCTTCCCAATGGGGGAAAAGAAAATTAAAACCATTGTAACAAATATACATACATATATACATATATATGTTTAAAAGAACAAATTCCTATATGTCATATAAAAAATGCACCTCATTTTATGTATTAGTCTATCATCTCTCATCCAGGAGTTGGGTAGCATGATTTGTCATTGCTAGTGGACCCATTCTTGAAGATATGATGAACTTGCCATTGCTCAAACTCCACTGCCATAGCTGTTGAAATCACAAAGTCATTTAGAGGCCATGATGGCACACCAGAAGAGGCCTTCAAGATAAGTTCTAGGGTGCTCCAAGTCAAATATTTATGAATTGTATTCAGTGTGTTCTTTGGTAATCCCAAATGCATTTCAGACTCTCAGTACAGTATGAAATTTCACTGTTTCTCAAAACAGGTTTCCTAGTATGAACATTCCTCATACATTTCAACATTTCATTCTGTCTGAAAATTGAATAACACATTTCTCCCTGGAGAGCGTCTTTGGCTCTTCTGGAATCTGAAGGAGTAAATTTTGCATTTGAATCTTTAGCAGGAGTACCCCAATCCATTTAACTGTCATGGATAATATCTGGGAAAACTCTATTCCTACCGGGTGAATGTTATAAATCCTGTCTGAAGGAAGGAAAACCCAGAATACAAAGCAGAATTGTCATCATTCTATACAACTGAGTTAGTGTGTGTGTGTGTGTGTGTGTGGAGAGAGAGAGAGAGAGAGAGAGAGAGAGAGAGAGAGAGAGAGAGAGAGAGAGAGAGAGAGAGAGAGAGAGAATACCTGCTGGACTTGGAGTCAGGAAGACCTGAATTCAAATCTGAGCTCAGACACTTAAGTAGTTGCATGATCTGGAAAGTCACTTGATCTTGTTTGCCTCAGTTTCCTCATCTGTAAAATGAGCTGGAGAAGGAAATGGCAAACTACTCTAATATTTTTTCCAAGAAACCCCCCAAAGGGGTCAAAAAAGTCAGAAATAACTAAATAAGAACACATAGATAGATAGATAGATAGATAGATAGATAGATAGAGACATAGATATGTGTGTGTATTTATATACACATGTGTGGGATTATTCCCTCCAAGGTAATATTGGAAAAAAGACAACGATAATTTATAGAATATGCACATTTCTGGAATAGTCCAAATGAAAAGATAGAGGTTTTCTTACATTTATTTTAGCATTATATCTGAGTCTGGATTGGGGGACGGGGAATGATACTAACTCTAATTCATAGAATATAGAAGAAATGAAAAAAATCAAGAAAATCCCAATTGATTTAATGTGGTCTGTTTGGATACTTTAAAAAAAATTATAAGCTCTAACAGCTATTGTTTATAGAGTTATTTAGGCTTGCTATTTAATCTTCACTATTTCTCTGGTATGTAGGTACTCCTATAATCCCTATTTTACAGATACAGAAGCTGAAATGGACAAGTTTGGTGACAAGGTGTGACATCCCACACATGTGTATATAATAGGTCGCACAGCTAGTTAGTGCCTGAGGCAGTATTTGAACTCAAGTTTTCCTATTTCCAAGTCCACTGTCGACTGTACCACCTAGCTACCTAAGTAAAAGAACAATTTTATATTATGATTCTGTTCCTCCAGTAGAATACCCGTTCACTTGTTGTGGGACATGGACTTCACATTTAAAGTGCCAGCAGTAAAATTAAATTTTATTGATGGTATAAAAACTCTGATTCTTATCTACCTCTTTCATGACATTCTGCCATGATTAATGTAGACATAAGTCCCACAGGAGGCAATTTAAGACTAGATCATTTAAAAACATTCATGTTTATATTTTTATATAAACTTTTTATATATAACTTTTTAATTTTATGTAAGCAAAATTATCCTTTTTACTTCTCATGATTCTCTTTATTTCTTGTTAAGTCACAGCCCTGCCCCCTAATATATCTAACAGGTAAAATTTGGTGTGAGATGATGTTGGCCTATGCTTTGTTATTATTGCTTAGTCATTCAATCACATTCAACTCTTCCTGACCCTATGGATCATACTGTCCATGAGGTTTTCATGGCAAAGGTATTGGAGTGTTTTGCCATTTCCTTCTCCAGTGGATTAAAGGAAACAGAGGTTAAGTGACTTACTCAGGGTCATACAGTTAGTATGTGTCTTAGGTCAGATCTTCCTGACTCTAGCACCAGTGCTCTCTCTATAGCCACTGAGTTACCTAGCTGCCTCCTGGTTGATACCTAGCTTCTTCCAAACTGTTTTCCTAGGAACTTTGGTCAAATGATAAGTTACTGCTTTCAAAGCTTGGGTCTTTGGGTTTATCAAACCCTAGATTATTTTGGTCATTTACTCCTGTGGATTATGTACGTAATCTATTATACAAAATCACAAATATATATACATATATATGTATATATGAACTAAGATTAAAACCAGACCACTTAAGTTATATTTCTGGTTCTACACTAACCTGTTGTGTGCTATTGTATAAATCATAAGTTCTATTTCATCATCTATTAATGGGGATATTAATACCTAAATGAGATTCCAAAGTAGCTAATATATTATTTCGATGCATCATCATGGAATAGAAGTGATCATAAATTTTTGAAGGCTATGTCAGTAGAGCATGGATTCTAGCAGGTTGTACTGAGTTTAAAAAACAAACAAATAACATTCTATACAGGCCCTGCAGTAATTTATGTTTGTCTCCTGAAAACTAGTCCAAATGTGGAAAGATTCATCATTAAAGGTGCCTTAAGCAGAAAATAACTGCCCAATTATGTTGTAATTATATTTTCCCTCTGTTACAATAAGCATGCACATGTTTGAAATATTACAAGTTTGTTTCTATAGTAATCTGAAGCCTTAATGATTATATGCACAACGATTTTGTTGTTTGTGCAACAATTACAACAGAATCTGTTTCTAAGTGTAATATGTTCTTACAGTTTCTCAAGCTGTTATCAAATTGTTTCCAAACCACAACAAGGATTTAACATTCAAATTTAACAAATCAATTCTCAATAGTCACAATTGTACACATGCCCTAATTTGCTCTCTATAAATTATATGAGAGGAGTTCCCTCCTTCCCTACTGTTATTCTGTATTTACATCTCATTAGCTGTGAACAATATATATAAATATTTACATTTCTGCAGTGCAAATGTCAAGCTATTTGAACCTATGATTGCTGAACATGTACGTAATAACTCATTAATATCACTACTTTATTCTTGTTTTAAATAAAAACACAGAAGTAAACTTAATGGAGAACCAGATTTAAGACTGTTTTTGGTGTTGAGCCAAACAATGCAAACTTCCGTTAAAATAAAAGAAGTCCACTATTGAAAAAGCTTATATATGAATATTACACCATGTAAAACTTCTTCCAAGTTGTAACTTAATTCATTAAATATTATTATATTCAACAAAATTTGTAAAACAAAGAAACACACTGTGAAAACTTGCAAAAATAGTAAGCATATGAGGTCTTGTTGGATTGCTTCTTTTAATTCTTATAGAATGATCCAGATCTCATAATCACATTTTTTATAATTATAGTTTTATAATTTTGTATTTAGTTTTCATAGTTATAGGCAGGATGAAATTTTATATCTTATAATTATATAATATGAATTTTAATTTGGATTTTTTGGCAAAATTATTTGCAATTATTATAAGTAATTATGAATAAATCTAAAAGGATAGTATGAGTAATAAATTACCCTGGGAATCCACAAACCTTTTTTTTGTTATTATTTTTGAAAGGAGTACATGGAACAAAATACATTAGGAACTGCTGAGCTACCTATTTTGATATTTGGTATACCCACAGAGACCTGGAAACCTGGGTTTCTACCTTCATCATTTCCCTAAAGTAATATGAACTTGAACCCTTTATTTAACCTCTTTTTTGGCTTTAGTTTTCTCATCTAGATGAACTGAAAAATCCTTTTCAGCTTTAAACATCTTATGTTTCTCTTGTGTTACAATAATAAAATATCCCTTTATTCATACCATAGTTTTTACTTCAAAATGTAATAAATTTTTCTGATTCACAGATTCATTTTAATGGAATATTTGTTTAATTGTTGATCAAAATATTGAAAAGGAAGATACTTAATTTTGAATAAGTGAAACATAACTTTTTCTTATTTAAAAATTAACCTCTTGTTTCTGATATGCAGTATTTAATGAGGAAAATGTTACATGTGAGTTTTGGTCTTTGATGTCTTAATCTACAAACATACCTACCTTCTTAGTAAAGAGTAGGTTTTTCTATTTTTTAACTTTGTAGGTGGAGAAGCTAAAATATAAAGGAAAACTAACCATCATTGTATCCCTTAGCAGGCTCATGAACAATCAGGGAAATAAATGGTCTTTTGGAGACTAGTTGTGTGTTTGACCACTCCTCTCTTTTTGTGGAGAAACATTTTTGGCACCTCACTCTCTTTTACTCCTGGGCCTTTTATTCTTCTCTTTAGTTTTTTCTTTCAACAAAATCATCAAATTTCTTCTTTTCTGGCTCAAATCTCTTCTCTTCTTATTTAGAAGGTGATTTTTCTAGAAGAAACATCTATAGCCTGTGCAGTCACTTCATTGTGGTAGAGTTCTTTTGGGAAAGTTTCTGGAATAAAAGCTTTGGAAACCTCCACTGGGATGGAATACATTTCTCTTTAGCAAAAGAACAAAAACTGCAAGGTCTGTGATCTCCTAGTAGATTAGAAGTGGCCAAAACAGAGTGTTAATAAATGCTTGTGTGTAAGAAAGAAGGAGAGTGTTTAGGGTAGGTGAAACACCATATGCCCCCCCCCCAAAAAAAAAAGTTTTAATTTTTGATTTTATAAAAAAAATTAATTTAAGACAAAAAAACTAAAAAAAGTTTCAAAATTGTCTTTCTTGTTGGCCTTCATCTTGATCCCCATTGCACTTTTTTCTCTTCTTTGGAAAACTAAGGCAAGGAATAAATTCTGGTAAAATGCATACCCACCTACTGTTATTTAGAACATAAACAGACAGAACCATAAGACAGTTTTTACCTTAGAGGAAAAAGTTCTAAGCCTTTGGCAGCCTGGTAAGCCTATGGAACTCTTTTCAATATTGTGTTTCTTTTTTTTTAAATTTAAAATTTTAAGGAAATGCTTAATTTCTTCTTCTTCTTTCTTTCTTTCTTTTTTTTTTTTTTTTTTTTTAAAGCAATCGGGGTTAAGTAACTTGTTCAAGGTTACACGGCCAGGTGTCTCTGGGTGGGCGTCAAGTGTCTGAGCCCGGGACTTGATCTCCAGGTCTTCTCAACACTGGAGCCAGTGCTCTTACTCGCTGTGCTACCTGGCCGCCCCAAATTCTTTTTTTTTTTTTTTTTTAAGCAATCGGGGTTAAGTAACTTGCTCAAGGTTACACGGCCAGTTATTTCTGGGTGTACTGAGTGAGTGTCTGAGCCCGGGATTCGATCTCAAGGTCAGTCTGACACTGGAGCTGGTGCTCTTACTCGCTGAACCATCTGGCCGCCCCTTGGAAATGCTTAATTTCAATTAAAGTTCAGTAACGATTTTTTTTCTCATCCAAGTTCAAGGGGCACCTTTAATCTCTCACAGGAACCAGGTTAAGAGACCTTAATTTAGAATGCATGCATAGAAGGAATTATGATAAATCAGAGTATGGGAAGATTTCTTATTTGTTCCATAGCAAAGAGTCAACATTCTTGCGAATAGATAAGCAATTTTAATATAATTAGTTACACTCATTTAATCAGTCAATAATAATAAAAAAAACAATGAAATACCTATTGTATGCCAGGTACTATGTTAAACCTGAAAACAATAGCATAAAAAGAAAATTCCTGGTCTTGAGGAACTGATTTCTAACTCTGACCAGGCAGCAGAACAAGGCAATGGGGAGAGAACTGGATTTTGGAGAGCCTGAATTTTAATCCTAACTCTTCTGTTTACTACAACCTGTATGACCTACAATAAATTATTTAATCTCTCTAAGCGTCAGCCTCTGCATCTGTAAAATGATGGAGTTTGACTAGATGACTTTTTTTTTTAAGCAATTGGAGTTAAGTAACTTGCTCAAGGTTACACGGCCAGTTATTTTTTTGTGTGGGTGCCGAATATCTGAGCCCAGAACCAATTCCAGGTCTCCCGACTCTGGGACCAGAGCTCTTACTCACTGTGCCACCTGGCCGCCTGACTATATGACTTCTAAGACTCCTTTGCAGCTTGAAATCTATGATCCTGTGAATCTGTGAGTACACGAACATAAATGAAGTCAAGAAGGAGTAGATTGATCAGTTTAATTCTAACCTGATACTTGGTCCCAGTACAGTATCTAGAGGTCAGGGCCCTTTTGGAGGTTTTAAGGAACCACCTTAGGGGGAATTCTATGGGAGTGATTCAGTATGTTTGTTGTGGTAATCCTATTTTCATCTTAGTTAATAGGAAGTCATGAAAGGTGTTGGTATCCATCTTCCTTGCACATAATTTGGAAGTCCTGGACCAAATTATGAAAGAATGTTCAAATCAAAGTAGATCTACTAAGCATGGTCCATTTTCTGGAATATGAAACTAGATCAAATATTTTAGTATCTATTAAATGCAGAGTGGTGAGTCGGGGTACCCTGCCACCATTATCACCATTGTCTTATATCTGTTTGTGCAGGTATTTTGCTATGGCATTAACTCACATAAATTGTCCAATATTAAGCTGCACTTGTAGAGAATAACCTTTTTTAAAAATTAAGAAATGAACTTATATTCTTCAGCCTGAAATTATTAATAAGTATAGTGTGATTTGGGCAACAGGGCTTGGCACTTATTAAGTACCTACTAGGTGCCAGACATGGCTAAATGCTTTACAAATATTACCTCATTTGATTCTCCCAACTTTGTCTGGCAAGTGCTATTGTTATCTTTTTTTAAACGTGCCTAGGGTCACATGGCTAGTAAATGACTGAAGCCAGATTTGAATTTAGGTTTTTCTAACTCCAGAGTCAGCACTCTATTGATCATGTCATGTGAATGCCTGGACAAACCTTTTATTTTTCTATTGTATTTTTATATGAAATTTTCAAATTCAGTCCAGGGTTATCATTCTCCTTCTCTTTCTCTATCATCTACTCCATATAGCCATCCCTAAAGCATGCACTGAGGAGTAGTGAATCAGTCAACTAGTTTTTAATAAGTACTTATTATATGCCAGGGACTATACTAAGTGCTGACAAAAATAATCCCTTGCCCTCAAGGAGCTCTGATTCTATTGGGTGAGATGATGCACAAATAACTATGTCTATAATATACTTATATACAACTATACATACATTCATATATGTGTGTGTATAGGTATACTTGTGTATATGCATATATGTGTACATATCCATCCATATATATATATATATTTGTATGTATATTTGTTGTTAGTCATTTCAGTTACATCTAACTCTTCATGACCCCATTTGGCGTTTTCTTGGCAAAGATATTAGTTGACTGACTTACCACCCCTCATTGCCTGCTTCAGAGATGGCTATATGAAGGAGTAGGGGAAAGGAAAAAAGAAAGAAAGAGAGTGAGAATCTTCTATTAAGTTTGAAAAATTCATGTGAAAATACAGTAGAAAAATAAAAACTCATTGAGGCAGTTATGTGGCATGGTGAATAGAGTACTGACTCTAGAGGCAGAAAAAAAAAACTGAATTCAAATGTGGCTTCAGACATTTTCCAGCAGTGTGACCCTGGGCAAGTCATTTAACCTCAATCTCATTATTTGTTTTAAAAATGATAATAAAAGTACTTATCAGTATTTGGCAAAGTGGTTTGCCATTTCCTCCTCCAGCTCATTTTACAGATAAGGAAACTGAGGCAAACAGTGATTTGCCTAGGGTCACACAGGTAGTAAGTGTCTGAGGCCATATTGGAACTCAGGGAGATGGTATCCACTGTTCCACCTAGCTGCCCAATATGCATGCATACATACATGATACACACACATATATTTATGTTGTGTAAACATAATATAATCTTGGGACAGCTAGATGGCACAGTGGATAGAATGTTGGGTATGGAGTCAGGAAGACCTGAGTTCAAATCTGGTTTCAAACTCTTGCTAGTCGTATGAGCCTGGGCAAGTCACTCTGTTTTCTTCAGTTCTTCATCTGTAAAATGAACTGGTGAAGGAAATGGCAAATTACTCTAGTATCTTTGACACAAAAATCCCAAATGGGGTCATGAAGAGTCAGGCATGCCTGAAAAACAACTGAACAACAGAACATTATTTTGGGAGGAAAGACCTAGCATTGAGAAAGAAGGTGGCAGAACAGGAAAGTTCTCTTGCAGATGCAGGTATTTGAACTGAGTCTTGAAGGAAACCTGAGAGCTAAGAGTTGCAGGTAAGGAAGGAGAACATTTCCAACATGGGGAACAGTCAGTGAAAATGCCTTGAGTAATGGTGTGTCATGTATGAGTTACAATAAGGTTATTGTAGCTAGATTGTGGAGTGTATGGGAGCGAATAAAGTATAAGACTAGAAAGATGGGAAGGGACAGGTTATGAACTTCTTCCAATATCAAAGATAAATTGTATATTTGACCATGATGGTAATTAGGAGAACCATTGGGTATTGGGGTGACATGGTCAGACCTGTGCTTTGGGAAGATAACTTTGTGAGCTGAATGGAGGCTTGAAATGGAGCAAGGAAAGACGAGGTAAGAAAACCAACTAGAATATTATTGCAATAGCATAAGTGAAAGATGATTAGGACCTGAACAAGAGTAGTGATTGTGTGAATGGAGAGATGGTGATATAAATCAGAGATGCTGAAAGGACAAATTAAACATGCTATTTGCTTGATATGAGAAAGACCCAAGTTGGAACGATAAGAATGTTATTACAAGATGTCAGAAACATGAGAGGCCCTTCTTAGGGCTCTTACTACCTTGACTCTGATCTTTGGTTCACAACCTCAGTGTTAGACTTGCCTCCTCACTATCCTCCACACACCCAAATCAGTTGCCATACCATGTCATTTCCATTTGAAGAATATTTGATCCCTCTATTTGAATATAATTGGTTTCCCTTGTAATTCTTAGTGCTTTATTTTTTGCAATTAAAAATCCTAGTTCAGGTCTACGTTCAGTCTGGGTTAATTCAGCAGTCTCTTTATTGGTCTCATTTTCTCTAGTCTCTTTTTTTCTTTGTAATCTCTTTGTACTTTTTTTTAACTTGGTCCATAACTCATAGTATTTAGAGGTAGAAGGTCTTTGAAGATGTTTTAATAAATTCTATTTTTTTAAAATAGGGCAATTGAGATCCAGCGAGACTGTTATCTCCTCAAAGTCACATATAACAATAGAACCAATATGTGAATCCAACTTCTATGGCTTAAATTCATTGTCTTCTCCTAGAACATCCTGCAATTTTCTGCATATTTAAAGTAGGGACTGGGCCTTTGCAGTCCCTGGGATGGACTGTGGGGCAACCACACAGTTGCCAGTCAGTCAGTAAATAAACATTTATTGTATACTATGTGCCAGGCACTGTGCTAAGTGTTGGGGTACAAATACAGAAAAAAATAATCAGTGCCTTTTCTCAAGGAGTTTACAGTCTAAAGGAGGAAGAAAACATACTGAAATCTGAAAAGATGAAGAGGGAAGAAGGTACTTGGCAGGGGGTCATGATAGAGAAGTCTAAAGAAGTCTAAAAGGATGAATAGGTGGGAAATAAAGAGATGGTTGACCTGTGCCCCCTCTTTAAATAGGAGTTTTGAAGTTCATGGCTACACTTTCCAATTAGAGGGGTAGAGGATACTAATAATATAGGAATACCAAGCCTGATTCAATCTTATAGGATGATGAGTTTATCGAGAATATTAACTAATTCCTAGGGGCATAATAGAAAAGTTCAAAGAAGTTCAAGAGATTGCAGCTGGGTGAGAATTGAAGAGATGGTTGACCACTTGGCTAACGTGTAGGCCTGACCATATAATTTTCCTGCTCAATAAATTCCAAAGGCTCTCTATTGCATCTAGAATCAAATACAAGTTCTTCTGCTTTGCTTTCAAAGCTCACAACAACATGGTCTCAACTTTTCTTTTGAATCTTATGATATATAGTTACACTTCCTTACTCTATAGTCCAAACAACCTTTCTTCCTTGCTATTAATTATACATGGCATTCCATCTTCCATCTTTCATCTTCGTACTGGCTCTCCTCCAAGCCTGTAATGGTCTCCTACTTTACTTCTGCTTCTTAAAATTCTTTTATTCCTTTAAAATTGTGATCAAAACATCCCTTTTATATGAAAGCTTTCTTCATCCTCAAAAGTACTAGTGACCTCTCCTTTTCCCATAAATTTACCTTTCATTTATTCTGTATGTATGTTGTATGTGTTTATTTATACATGTTGTCTCTCTTCAGAGAATTTAGGCTCTTCATGGGCAAGGACTATCTTATTTTGGTCTTTGGATCCTCAATAGCTAGAACAGTGCCTTGCATATAGTAGATGATTAATAAGTACTTTTTGATTTCTTGCTTTATTCTTCTTAAGATCCAGAATTTCTCTTTGGCACCACTGAATGAGCTTTCATCCGTTGTTCTGTCATAGTGGTTGCCTTTCACAGTTGGCTTGGGTTAATTGGTCCATACCAGACTGGCTTGCATTAGAAAGCAGCCACTCTTATTTCCTGCCTATGTCTTGCCTTTAAATAAAAAATGAATATTCAATTGGAACATGTGCTTGGCTCAGAACATATCCTTTCCCTACATGCAGAATTTCCTTCTGCTTGTATAAGCCAAGGAAAAACTGGGACAGTATTGGTTACCATTTTTTTTTCCATTTTTCAGCAATGAGGTAGGTGATCAATTCTAGTTTTTATTATTCCCTTAAAATCAATTAGTTAACTTGTAGTATGCCTTTCTTTTTTGACATTAGGAATATCACATAATGAAGTTTCCTCTACCAATATAGATAAGCAATTGATCTGTGATTTATACTTTTTTTTATTTTTTTATTCATTCCCTTCCTCCCTTGTCACCCACCCTTACTGGGAAGATATGCAGTTCAGTATAGGTTGTACATGTGTGGCTAATGAAAAACAATAACATAGTAGATATATTGTAAAAGACTGAATATATTTCCCTCCCTCCTATCCCACCTCCCACTTGTTCAATTCTCTACTTTGATCCTGTCCTTTTTCAAAAGTGGATGCTTCCAACTTCCCTCCCCCTCAGCCTGCCTTCCCTCTCATCCCCTTTGCCCCCACTCTCCTGTAGGGTGAGATACCCTATTTTGTGTGTATTTCCTTCTCTTCCCAAGCCAAATTCAATGGGAATAAGGTTGACCTATTTCCTTCTGCCTTCCTATTCTTCCCCTCCATTGGAACCATTTTCCCTTGCCTCTTCTGTATGAGATAATTTACCCCATTCTGTCTCTCCCCATCTCCTTTCATTATATTCCTGTCACACCTCTTAATTTCACCTTTTAAGTATAATCCCTTCCTGTTAAATTGGTCCTGTGCCCTCTATCTATATATATATATACCTGTAAACATATATACACACATTCACATACATTCGTATGCCCATATACCCTCATATATATGTGTATATATATACACATTATATATATATATATATATATATTTCTATTCCCTTCAACTATTTTCATACTGAGAAAAGTTTCATCAGTTAGAATTATTGTTTCTCCACGTAGGATTGCTTATAGTTCAACTTTGATAAGTTCCTTATGATTTCTTTTCCCTGTTTACCTTCTCATGCTTATCTTGCTTCTTGTATCTGAATGACAAATTTTCTATTCAACTCTGGTTTTTTCAGAAAGAATGCTTGAAAGTCCTCTATTCCACTGAATGACAATATTTTCCCCTGAAACATCATACTCAGTTTTGCTGGGTAGGTGATTCTTGGTTTTAATCCTAGCTCCTTTGACCTCCGGAATATCATATTCCAAGCCCTTCGATCCCTCAGCGTAGAAGATGCCAGATCCTGGGTTTCCACAATATTCAAATTGTTTCTTACTGGCTGCTTGTAATATTCTCTCCTTAATCTGGGAATTCTAGAACCTGGCTATAATACTCCTAGGATTTTCTTTTGGGATCTTTTTCAGGAGGTCAGTGGATTCTTTCAACCTCTATTTTGCCCTCTGGTTCTAAAACATCAGGGCAGTTTTCTTTGAGAACTTCCTGGAGGATGATTTCTAGGTTCTTACTTTGATCATGGTTTTCAGATAATCCAATAATTTTTAAATTATCTCTCCTGGATCTATTTTCCAGGTCAGTGGTTTTTCCTGTGAGATATTTCACATTGCCGTTTATTCTTTCATTTGTTTGGATCTGTTTAACAGCATCTTGATTTCTCATCAAGTCATTAGCTTCCATTTGCTCCAATCTAATTCTGAAGCAATGACTCTCCTCAGTGAGCTTTTGAGACTCTTTTTGCATATTGCAAATTTGGCTTTTTAAGGCATTCTTCTCCTCATTGCCCTTTTGAGCCTCTTTTGCCATTTGAGTTAGTCTTATTTTTAAGGTGTTATTTTCCTCAGTCAGGCTGTTGACTCTCATTTCATAATTTTCTTGCATTGTTATCATTTCTCTTCCCAGTTTTTCTCCACTTCTCTTATCTGCTTCTTAAAGTCCTCTATGGCCTATAACCAGCTCATATTTTCCTTTGAAGCTTTTGGTGCAGGAATTCTGACTTCACTGTCTTCCTCCTGTTCCATGCTTTGCTCCTTTTTGTCCCCCAATTAGGAGTCTAATGTTGGAATATTCTGTCTGCTTTGTTTCCTTTGCCTGGTCATGTTGCCCCTCAGTCACCTGACCCCTGGGCTTTTTGCCACAGTAGGACTCTGCCATCAGACAGGAGATTTTTCATCCCAAATGCTGGGATTTTCTCAGCTGCTGGAGGTATTGGATGGGTGCCCTCTCTGAGGCCTCCACACACTCTAGCAAGCTGGACACACACCCCAGGACCTCCACCCTAGACTGCAATCCAAATCCAAGCAGGTTAAAGCAACAGCGATTACCCCCTCAGACTGGTTGCTTGGCCCCCCTACACTCTGCAGGCCAGGAGCTGAAGTTGCCATGTGGAGCTGGCTGGCTGTGCCAGCTTCTCAGAGGCTTCTCTACCTAGGGGCAAAATCTGACATAATCCCTCTTACTGGGTACCAAAGTCCAGACATCACTGACTCTCACTTTATCCTTTGCATCTGTGTGTTGATAATTCTGGAAAGGGCCACAGCTGCTGCTGATCTGGAGTCCCTCCTGCCAGTGGCTGGTCAGACCTGCCCTGGGGCTAAAACTTCTGGGCTCAGCTACCAGAGCACTGAGCTGGCCGATTCCTGCTGGCCTACTGGCCTGTCCTCAGTGGGAGGTTAGCTTCTCTGTGCCATTTTGTGGGTGCTGCAGCTCCAAAGTTTGTTCAGAGTCCCCTTTTTATGTTGATTGGAGAAGGTGGAAGCCAGAGCCACTGGGAGGTTGTGCTTCTACTCCACCATCTTGACTCTTCCCCCTGATTTATAGTTTTAAGAAACTGCATGGGGTACTGTAAGTTGAAGTGCTTTATTTGCTCATGGTCACACAGCCAGTATTTTGTTAATGGTTGTATTTGAACTTCAAAGTTCAAATCTTGACTCCAAGGTATACCCCCTCTCTCTTCAAGTAGACAACAGATTGCTTAAAATGAAGTGGAATGATCAATTCACAATGCTCAAAGCATTTATTTATTTATTTGTTGCTGTGAATTCAATAATCACAAACGATTCAAATCACAAACTGGAACCAAATCATACCCATTCCCAAGAGCTGATTGTTAAGTTTTTAGTGTGAGTATTTATATTTCTGAAATCAGCAAAGGCTAAAAACTAGGGCTTGATTTATTGTTTTCTTGTTTAAATAAGAAAATCGTGGAGAAAATGTTAATAATGGAAATTAAACTTAAAAGTGTATTTTAACTCTTTTCCCCCTGAAAACTGGTTGTTACACATTTACTAGTACAACCCTGGCATGAGTTATATAATGTACATGTGTTAGATAAATATAAATATATGCATGCATACATAAAGTTAGATACAGATATGTAATAATAAATCTATATACATATATGAGAAATGTACTATGTTAAAGACATATACATTAAGACACACATATCTTAGATTATATAGATGTAGTAATAAAATATAATACTGGGAATAATAGCTAACAGAGATATAGCACTTATTATATATTAGGCAATGTGTTAGGTACTTTAAAACTATTACATCCCACAAAACCCCAGGAAGTAGGTGTGATTATTATCCTCATTTTATAGATGAAGAAACTGAGGCAAATAATACATTAAGTGACTTGCCCAGGGTCACATAGCTAGTTAAGTATCTGAGACCATATTTGAACCCAGGTCTTCCTGACTGCAGGGATATGTATGTATAAACTAACAATATACATATACATATACATATATATATATATATGTATGTACTCATATCTATATACCGTGTTTCCCCGATAATAAGACCTATCCCGAAAATAAGCCCTCCCCTTACTGTGTAAGATTCCTCTAAAATAAGCCCTCCCCCGAAAATAAGCCCTATTGAGATTGCTACTGTAGTGAAGGTGATCCCCTGCGCTACACGCTACATTACGGTACCCTCTGTATGCACCGTCCCCCCCCCCGGGTGAAACGCACACCGCGCTCCAAGCTGCATCCAATCAGAGCTGCAGCAGTGAGCGCGTCATCCTGTTCTTCCCCAGTGATTTGCTTATTGAATAAAGGTACATTTTTTGGTTCACATTTACCTGTTTATTAAAATTGCTGTCAATGTTCATTAAAATAAGCCCTCCCCTGAAAATAAGCCCTCTGGTGTTTTTCTGTCCAAAAAAAATAATAAGACAGTGTCTTATTATTGGGGAAACACGGTATTATATATGTATACATACCAAAATATAAGCATACATAAATATATGCACATATTAGTTTAACAAGGCAGCACCAGGTTGTTCTATTTTGACCACTTCTGTACTTTCCCTCCTCTCTCTTTATGCAACTTTAAAAATACTTTATTGATGCTATTTTCTTGCATATCTACCATTCTCCACTGACAGCTCTTTGCAAGTACAAGCCTTCCCTTATAACAAATATATAGAGTCAAGCAAAACAGACCAAGTGATAGTTCATGGATGAGAATGAATGTCTAACTCTATACTAATGTGTGCATGCTCTTTTCTGATACTTTTTGAGGATTTGGTACTTAACCAAACACAATGAATATGGTGCTTAGAACTTACAAAACGTTGGCATGCCTAATGGGGAACTGCATAAAGAAGTTTGCTCTCACATCATAGGTCACATTCCCCACATTTTATTTTAAGTGGATTTCAGTGTAGCTAGTCTCTCTAAATATTTTGGTTGACATGAACCATACTCTATTCCCCGACAAATAGCAAAATGCCAGCTGGAATTAATGTCTTTGTCCATTAGAAAATCATCAGCAACATGATCTGATTCTACACTCATATTGTACAGGGATACAGAGAAACACTGGCTTGAGTATAGTGAATCAAATCCTGTCTTGGGTGCTTAGTGTAAGTATGACTTCAATCAAATCATTTTAGCCTTCAGGGCTTCAGTTTCCTCATCTGCAAAATGAGAGGCTTGGATAAGATGGTCTCTAGAGTGATTGATCATGGAACAGCTAGGGGGCACAGTGGATAGAGCACTGGGCCTGGAGTTAGGAAGACTGGAGTTCAAATCTGGCCACATACTCTGGCAATGAGACCTTGGCAAGTCACTTAACCCTGTTTGCCTCAGTTTCCTCATTTGTAAAATGAACTGGAGGAGGAAATGGCAAAGTACTCCATTATCTTTGCCAAGAAAATCCCAAATGGGATCATGAAGAGTTGGACACAATACCAACAAAGGGATCTTGGTGGAATCTAGAGATTAATTTCAGCTCTATATTGATGATCTGTTGAACCATACTGTATTCCCAAACAAATAAGAAAATACTGGCTGGAATTATATTTTTTATGGACTATTAATAATCTTTCAGTAACATGGCATGATGATGAATATGTACTGTAGAATAAGAATTGGACTGACATGGAAAGAATATTGACTCTGGCATAAGAAGACAGAATTTGAATACTATTTCTGACCCTATTTTTGTGACTTTGGGAAAATCCTTTCTTATACCTGGATCCCATTTTCCCTATCTGTAAAATGAAGAGATTTTTTTCAGGAGTTCTTCATAGTTTTTGTGTCATGAACTCTTTTGGGAGTCTGACTGACTATACACACCCATTCTCAGAATCATTTTTTAAGTTCATAAAATAAAATATATAAGATGACAATTTTTTTTTTGCAGGGGGGAGGGCAGAGTAATTGGGGTTGAACGACTTGCCCAAAGTCACATGGCTAGTTAAGTGTTAAGTGTCTGAGGTCAGATTCGAACTCAGGTCCTCATGATTCCAGGGCTGGTACTCTATTCACTGTGTCACCTAGCCACCCTGACAAAAATTTTTTATTGAATTAATTATTTTTTTAAAATTCATGGGATGCCAGACTAGGAACGAGGAATCTTTGGATGAGATGGTCTTGGGGGTCCTATCTAGTTCTATATCCTAAGACCCTTAAATAACTATTATATTTGAAGGGTAGCTTCATCTACCTTCTAGAAGAGAAGGTAGAGTGGGTTGAGAAATAACTATCCACTCTCCAGGTTATCAGGGAGAATAACATACTTCCAACCAACTGCAACAGCAGCAATCCATAATTAAAACCACAACCAAAAAAGAAAGAAAGAAAGAAAGAAAGAAAGAAAGAAAGAAAGAAAGAAAGAAAGAAAGAAAGAAAGAAAGAAAGAAAGAAAGAAAGAAAGAAAAGCTTCAACATGAAAATTAAAAAGAAAAATAAAAGGATCTGAAAATTTAGAGGGGAATCTTGTCCTTTGTTACCTGATTGGAATGTAGGAAGAAAATGTCAAGAGAAAAGAAGAAAGAAAATTGCTGTATAATGAGAATTAAGTAGCACATAGTAGCCTCTTTTCTGAAAGGAGGAAGCTGACCCTACTGAAGAGGAGACAAATAGCTGCTTATTTTCCAAAGAAGGATATGGATCCATGGGTGCTTTTAGGTGAGAGATAATTCAGTAAGGTTGGAGATGAGTAATTGTGGTTGATAATTCTCTGATGAGGGCTATAGCAATTTGTCCACCTGATTGAGCGATTCATCACTATTTCTATGAGGTGGCCAAGAACTTAAGACATCAAAACTAGAAGACTACTTGCTTTTGATGATACGTATGTCCACAAATGATATTTTTATGAAGAAACTGAAAAGTAAAGCTAAATTCATGAAGTTGAGGGTGGGGAAGGATTAGACTTGTTATGCTTGGCTTCAGAAAACACAGTAAGGGTAGAAGGTGGATATCGAAAAGAAGTAATGATGGGCTTCACATAATTAAAGAAAGAAAGAAAGAAAAAATGTTAATAGATGCCATGAAGGAACTCCCCACCCCCTATCCACTGGTCATTCTTCAGGTAAAAGTTAAATGACCATTTAGTGATTGTATTGTAGAAGGAATTCTTGCCCATCTAAGATCAGATAGCCTTGGGGTCTTGTCCAACTCTGAGATTTTGCAATTCTGTGATATACTCATAGACCTGTTGTGAGGATCAAATGAGAGACCTGTATGCAAAACACTCAGTATGAAATAGTTTTATTGACAAGGAGTTATTATTTGAAAAAAAAACAGTAACCTCAGAATGAGAATTCATTGTACATTAAACACACTAAGATGGTGTTTTTATTGTTGTTTTGAGGAGATTTATGTTATTATTGGTGTGAGGAATTTCTAATAAGGAAATTATCTCTACAAATAGAGATCAAGATTGTCTCTATAATTGACAGAGTTCTTCCTCCATGAGTTAAACTAGGAAGATTTCTAATATCTCATTGAAAATAATTCTAACATTTGGTTTTAGATATAAGCTTTAAAATGTAAGATGATCTTTCTATGCATATAATTTATGTTTTTATTTCTTCTATTCTATTCTAAATGATTAAATATATTACATAATAAATGATGATTCTACCTTTTAGAATTTTTTGAAGCTTGATATCATCAGAACTCTTGAGATGCTTTTGTTTGTAATATAATTAATTTTGTTGATTATTTTTTAATGTTGAATAAGTCCTTTATCCCTGGTATAAATTCAACTTAGTCAAAGGAAATATCTATATCCACATAATTATTTATCTCAATTTTTATAGAATGGTATATTTTTGTGATCTTTTTCTGGTATTTATTTAAATTTTTTGTATCAATATTCATGAATGATATTGTTTTACAATTCTCTTTCTTTGATGTTTCCATGAATCAGGCACTTGGTTTATATTTGTCTCATCAAAAATACTTTGGCAGGATGTTTTTCTTTGGAGTTTTTGAGAATAATTTGAATAGCATAGGTACTGATTGCCCTTTAAACATTTAATATATTTTATTTGTAAATATTTTTTTGCATCAGAAGCCTTTTCCTTTCATAACTTGTTTGTGATTCCTTCAATGTAATTTTATGAGAGATTAGGTTGTTCAAGTTCTCTATTTCATGTTCTGTTCATTTAATTATTAATGTTTTGGTAGGCAATCCTCTATTCTGTATAAATTGTCAGTTTCAAAATATAATTTGGTATAGCATAATTTGGGATAGTTCTTTTTATTCCTTCTCTTCTAATGCTGTATTTTATTTAAACATGTTTTTCTTCCTTTTATGCTTAGACTGGCTAAAGAGTTAACAGTTTTGTTAGGTTTTAAAATAATAAATTTTTAGTTTGGTTTATCAATTGGTGGACTTTTCTCTTTTCAACTATTTCTCCAATGATTTTCAAGATTTTGTCTTCTGTGTTTATTTTGAGTTTGTATGTTCATTAATTTTATGATTTTAAAATTTCAGTCAGTTCATTAATTAATTTTATTTAGCTAGTGCCTATTTTCACAGATGATTTTTCTTCATAGGACTAACCAGAAATTGTGTTGTTTCATTGTTACTGTTCCCTTTCATAAAATTATTTATTCTTCCTACATAATATTTTTTCTTTTGTGCATTCATACAGGATGTCATCATTTAGCTTTTGCTTATATCTGCATCTTTTTTCTTTTTTTTTTTTGTATTGGTTACTATGTTTTTTAATGTTTGTAAATGATGCGTGTAAGATTTCTTTTTTAAAATTTCTTTGTAATATCAAAGTGTTCTAGCACACAATACATTTTAAAGGTACAATTTATTTATTTTTGCTTTTTGGAGTGAGGAGGGCAGGGCAATGTCACATGGCTAGCAAGCGTTGTGTTTGAGGCCACATTTGAACCCAGGTCTTCCTGACTCCAGGGCTGGTGTTCTACTCACTGTGCCATCTAACCACCCCCAATGGTACAATTTCGTGCTCAGAATATGTACATTCCTTAATGTCCACATTTAGAAGATGTCAACCATATATCATGTCTAAATTCTCCAATGGTTTGTGCAGCTTTATATTTTTATTTTTTGCTTATCTTTCTGTTACATTTTTCCAGCTCTGTGAGAAGAAAATTAAAATTTCCTACAATTATTATGTTACTATCCATCTCTTTTTCTCAATTCAGTTAATTTTTCATTTATATTCAAATTTATTTTAAATAAGCATTCTACATATACTTCATTTATATTTATAAATTAGATGCTTTGCCACTTGGTGCATGTATTTATTATTGACACAAATTCTTTGTATGTTCCTTTTATCATAATAGTATTAACCTGTATATCTCTCTTGATACTGCAAATTTTAATTTTTGCTTTGTCTGTAACATGAATACAATTCCTATGAGGGAGAGGAGTAAAATAACCTGGTATATTGGAAATTTATTTCTGGTTTTCTATATTCATCTTGTATGTATATATTTTTAGATGAGTTTCTTTCATAATAGAGTTAGGGATTGTGCTTTTTAATGCATTTTATTACTATGTTTCATTTTATCAAAATTTTTAATATATGTCATTTGAGGATATAATTGCCAGGCATATGCTCTGTTCCATTTATTTATTTAGTATTGACTTCCATTCTTTTCCTCTTTTAAATGAATGCTTTGCCTTGTAATTAGCTTCATTTATACTGTTTTGCTCTTGTTTATTCCCTAGGCCCTGCCTACTTTCCCATTCCCATTTACCAGTCCTATCATAAATTCTTTTGACTTACTTAAATGATTAATTTTTTTCTTTGTTATTATTTAACTATTTTACCTCTTCTTTAACTATTGTCTTTTCCACCATTTTGCTTGCTTCAAAACCTTTGTTCTCTGCATCTCTGGAAACTTTCTGTTTTAAAATATTTTATTTGACTGCATTATTTTCAAAGTTTTTCTTGGCAGCATCTTCCTCACTTTTTTCTTCCCTTTCAGTGTAATGTAAATTCTACCCCCCCCCCCCCAATTCATTAACTATACCCTTACTTATTCTTTCTTTATTCTCTCTGGATCCTTAATGAAAATAAGACTTCTTAAATGTCAGGTTTGAGTTCCAACTTCTATCCCATTTTGATGATGTCATCATTTCTAGTTCTTAACTCCTTCCTCTATAATATCTACTGTGCCTCATTTTTTAACAAAATATTCCATTCAAGAAGGAAGCATTATGGGTTGAAAGCATTGTGTATGTGTATATTTGTGTCAGTGAGCATATGTATGTGTAATTTCAGAAATATTTCTAGTGCTTTTCTTTTATATTTTTAAAAATTGATGATTAGAAATAGGTTAGTATATTATACAGCTCAAATCTGTTTACTTTTTGGAATATACTATCCTCCTTGTTTTTCCATTTTCTCATGAATTTGTAATAATTTTGTTAATTCAATAACACAATAATTGTGTTATTCCACTATATGTGAAGGTCTTTCCTGGTTGCCCACAAAATTTGTTGTTTATTTAAAATGTGAAATATGACCACTACATAGCGTTGGGTTTGAAACATGGAGCACTATTTATTTATTTAGTTTCCCTGATAATACTCTATGGATTCAGTCAATCAATGCTTTGTTGTTTTTATTCAGAGATTCTCAAAAATGTTCTTGTTATTTTCCTGCAATATGGTATTCATACTTGATGTAATGTTCTTCTGGTATACTTATGATCCTTAAATTATCTGAATCATTTAAAAATAATAGATATAGATTATATAAAATTAATCTATTCTTTTTAAAAATAATTTTTGCCCTTTGTTTCTCTTTAGCCTTTCCCTCCCTACATTTCAGTACTTTTGTGTTCCAAATTTAGTATTTTATCTATCTGATCTTGTACTTTTTTGGGTAGACACTGCATCTTGTTTTCAATTCTTCCTACTCTATAAGTCCTTTAAAATTCTGGGTTGAATCCAGATTAAAATTCATTCTTAATTTCTTCAATCAAGAATTCTATATCATTTGGAACTATTTCAGTATTTCTTGTTGCTGTTTTCATCTTTCCTTATGAAATTTAGTCTATTTTCTTTTATAACACTTGTTTAATGAACCTGTTTCTTTTTGAAATTTTACTTATTTTTCCTTAATTAAAAAAAAATCTTTTAGGTGGTTTACCTGATTGTGAACTGCTGGACTTGTACTCAAGCTTTTGTTTTGAACTTCAGATCTTTTTGTCTTTCTACTAATTTACCTTTGGTTTATCTCATCCCTTTTCCACTTCTCTTTTTTAAAGTACTTGGGGTTAAGTGACTTGCCCAAGGTTACACAGCCATTTTTTTGTGTGTGTGTGTGTGTGTGTGTGTGTGTGTGTGTGTGGATGTTAAGTATCTGAGGCCGGAACCGATCCCGGGTCCTCCTGACTCTGGGGCCGGCACTCTTACTCACTGTGCCGCCCAGCTGCCCCATCCTTTTTCATTTCTTTAAAGACCCTTGAGATTGGGTTGCCTGGTATTCCCAGCCTCCTTAGTCAGAGGGTATGAGTTCCTATAATTATGTTATAATAATAATATTTATATAGTACATGCTATGTGTTGGGTGTGTTTGAGGTCCTCAGGGAGAACTAGCACCTCTGATGTGAAGGCTTGCTGAGCCCTTTTCAGGGATGATCATCCTCCTCTGGTATCCACCTGTCCTCCAAATCTCACCTGTGGCTCCCAAGAAACTGCAGCATAAGAAGTGACCACACTCTGGTAAAACAATCTTGGTGACAGGCTAAGCCAGGGGGAAGGTACCTGAGAGGTCTCAAACCCTCATGAGTTAGGGTGATGTCTACTTCAAGCATGTGAAGACTTCCCTGGTGGAATGAGAGGATGAGAACAATTTTTTTTTCCAATGGCCATCAAAGGAATGGAAGCAGTCACTGTGGAGTGCTTAGAATTCATTAAACATGGAAGATACTGAGCTCATCTACTGCAAGCTGAACTATTGCCAGTCATCCTGATTTTGGTCTTGACTTTTGGATTTCAATGAGTGAAAGAGAGTGAGGCTGACAACTTTGTGCAATTCTGCCTCACTTCAATTCAATTCATGTGCAAGTCAAGATAACACATTGTGATATCATTGGTCCTCTTTAAAAATGAAGGACAAGCAACAACTATGTGCCAGGCTATAGCACCAATGCAATATTCACTGAGCCAATGATCACTATAAATATACCAGCAGAATGCTCAATTACAAAATGTAACAGATTCTCCATATAGAAAACAAAAGCAAAACACCAAAAGCAAAAGACACCAGAAAACCAGATCCCCAAACCAGCAAACTGATTCTATCATAGTAGCAAAGAAGTTAATAAGCCACAATAGCACAGAGAGCCACAGCATCCTTTAGCCTTCCCACAAACCAACATTTACTCACAAGCCTAACTGTCTCCCTTGTATGCATCCACCCCTCCCAATTATGTCTAGCTGCTTTGACTCCCAGTTTCCTGTGGGCTCTGCTCCACCCTTCAGCAATCTCCTTCTACCACAGGCTCCATGTGATTACATTCAGCCTATTAGGGTGCAGAATATATTTTTCAAAGCAGGGAAGGTCTTCAAATTCCCTTAGGCTTATTAAGGGGCAGGGAAAATCTTCAAATTCCCATTCCCATTACACAAGTACTGTGCTAATTGTTTTAAAAGTATTATTTCACTCGATCCTCATAACAACTTTGTAAGGCAGGTACTATTCTTATCCTTATTTCAAAGTTGAAAAAAGTGAGGCAAAGAGAAGCTGTGACTTGCCAAGATTACATGACCAGGAAGTATCTGTGATCAGATTTGAATTCAGGTCTTCCTGATGCTGGGCCAGCACTCTAGCCATTGCTCCACTCAGTTCAAATCCATATACAGACATTAGCTTTATTATCCAAGGTAGATCACTTTGTCTTGTTCTCACCCTCATGGTCAGGGGCAGCCAGGCCTTACCCTCTCTGATACTTCTGCTGCACAGTCAGGAGGCAGACCAGCCACATTCTCCAAGAACAGAGTCACAAGCCAGGAGGGTCAAAGAGTAGCAAGACTTTATTAGGCAGCTTCTTTTAGCAATCACATCCTACTAAACTCCCAGCTCCTCTTTGAGCTTCCCCACTTTTATCTCCCTTCTGCACCGCCCCCCCCTTCTCCTGAGGCAGAATTTCCCACAGCTCCAAGTCTGAGCTAAACCCAAGGCCACAATTCAGGAGGTAACAGAACTCTCCTGGAACAGAGCATTTCCCACAGAATATCTGAGTCTCCTCCACAGTGTTTGTACAGCAAGGTCGGCATGTACTTATCATTGCAAAGTCAGCATATTCTGAGTCTCATGCCTCCAGGGGAACTGCACGTACACCCCCTAACATGTCTTACTTAGTTTTCTGATCTGTAAAATAGAATAATAATAGAATCTACCTTTCAGGGTTGAGTCTTGAATTATGGGTCTCAAGTGAAATAATATTCAATAGAACACTTAGAAAAGTGTCTGGCAAATAGGAGCCGCTTAATAAATGTTTGATCCTTCCCTCATGTGAACTTAGGTCATTCTTGTGGATTCTGCTGTAATTATTCTATATGTGATCCATCATTCCTCTTCCTGATTTCTTAGCTTTTTGTGGTTTGGAAAAAACAATCAATTTAGTCATCTTGCAGGTCACATGATTCTAATATTTATTTTAGATCCCAATTGATGTTAGCAACAAACACTGTATTTCCTCACATGATTTCTCATTGTTATTTACCCTCATGTTAGTATTCCAAAATAGGAGTGTGCTTGGAGGAAGAAGAAATGATAGGAATATTTTTGGCAATATTCAAAAATCTTTGAGGAGCACATAACTATTTGCTGAAGAATGGTGATTCAATGTATTAGCATAGGAAAATTGACTGGGCAATTGAGCTGTGGGAATTGGGAAGGTAGCAACTACAGCCTATCATTCATTTGGTGTTATGCTGCAATTATTCACATACATACATGTATGCATGTATGTCTATGTATGTATACACATATCCATCTAGATTACTATAATTTCATCTTTGGAATTAAACCTAAATAGTTTCTCTTTCAGCCCCGAAAAAAAATCAGTCCTAAGGTTTTGAATACTTTTCCTTTCTTTTCTCTGTTTTCTTAGGATGATACTAATAATATAATACTAATGATAATACTAATATCACAATTATTATTATCTAAGGACCCTGTACTGTTATCTATGGTTTTCCTCTTTTAGTCTAGGAAAAAAAAACATTCTTGGGATTCTAAATTCCTTTTCTTCTACAGATTTTCTTTGTGTGGTATCTTTTAGTTGGCAAAAACTTCCAAAGCTTTTTATGTCCTCAGGTTGTGTTCATGGAAATATCACTTATTTTTCTGTGTGAAGGAGACAAGAAGAATAGGGATTTTGGTAAACAGTTCATCTGACTAATTATAAATATTCAAGAAACAACTCCCTGATTATCTAATATCATTTCCTATTGAGGTCTTTCTTATTTCTTTTTTCCTGAGGGCATGGGGCCCATGTAATAAGAGAAAAAAGCACTAATATCTTATTACATGGGTTGACAAATCATGGTACATTAGATAAATCCTGTAGATGCAGTGCATCTGGATTTCAGTAAGGTATTTGAGGAAATTTTTCATTATATCCTTGGAGACAAGATAGAGGAATGAAAGCTAGACAGTATAGTTAAGTGGATTCAGACTTGGTTAAGTAACAACCCAGAATATAATAGATTTATGTTAACATCAAAGGAGGTCTTTGTGATATAATGTATAGAATAAGAAAAGCAAAACCAGGAAACTCTGAGTTCAAATCTTGCTTTAGATTTTCATGACATTTTGCAACTCATTTTACTTTTCAGTCTCTGCTTCCTCTGTATTGCTAGTAATCTGCAAGTGACTGACACAAAACTGGTGTAAGTTTGATCAGTGTGTCCCCAAATCTTACATTTTGGACAGGAAACCAGAAGTAAGCTCAGCTGGTATAATTTAGATAGACCATCCTAGTCTGGAGCTGGCAACTTCTATGAGTATTTCTTTCTTTTCCAATTCTAGTAATCACTGTACTGGGGAAGTAGAGCAGCACAAGTCATGAATTCATAATGAAGAAATCACCTGGGAACATACCCCATTTGCCTCCATGACTACAGTACATAGGGGAAGAAGACAGAAGACTATTTCTGCAGGCAATTCACTCCAATGCCTCTCAGCCTCTTAACCATACCTTTTCAAGCACTTTTCTGACCCTCAGGCCAAGTAGCAGTCTACATCTGCTCTACACCAACAGATGAAAGCCAGCTTCTTCATGTACTGAGCCTTTTTGTATAGTACCCCTTTTCCTACTGTTTACAATATTTAAATTCCCTCATACAAATAACAGCACAATCACTTAGTCCACACAACTGATTTCACAGTGAAGAATCAGATGGTTGGAACTCTCTTCTCTCCTCTTACCGAAATTCTTCACAGAACCACACCTGTACTCACCTCTATTTCCCAATCCCACAGTGTTTCACATCATCCTGACTACTTGGAGGAATAGTTAATATCTTAGACAACAAAATTAGAATCCCCAAAGATCTGAATTGACTGGAATAATGGGTCAAACTAAAGATGAAATTTAATAGGCATAAATGCTAAATCATGCATGCAGGTTTGAAAATTAATTGCACAAATACAGAGTGGAAAGACATGTGAAAAAGACTTGGGATTTTAATTGATTGCATACTTACTATGAGTCAACAGTGTGATATTACTGCCAAAAATGCTAATGCTAATGCAATTTTATTCTGTGTTAATAGAAGTATAGTGTTCGGAACAATGGGAGTAATAGTCCCACTGGACTCTGCCCTGGTCAGATGACATCTGGAGTAGTGTGTTCAGTTCTGGGCATCACTTCTAAAGAGGGAAATTGACAAGCCAGAACACATCCAGAGAGGAGTGACCTGGACCTTAAGAGAATTTTAAATTATGTTATATCAGGGAAGATGGAAAAAAAAAAACTAGGGATACATTGCATGAAAGATGGAGGACATCAGGGAGGCAGAGTAGTAGAAAGAGCACTAGATTTAAAGTCATAACACATAGGATATGGTTCTGGTTCTGTCATTTACTATGTGTGTAACTTGGTGGAAATTAATTACCTCATTTTTTTGTATGCCTCAGTTTCCTCATCTGTGAAATGAGTGAATTGGAATGGATGTTAAAGTTAACTTCAATTCTAAATCCCTGATCCTATGAGTATAATTCTTTTCAAAATGTAAAAGGTTATAAAGTCAGAGAGAGACTAAGCTTATTGTGCTTGACTTCAAAGGGTCCCCTTGGTATAATAGAAAGGGTAAAAGACTGGAAATCAGGAAACTTTGGTTCAAATCCTAGTCTAGAAAAGTTACTTAATCTCTCTGATGCTCAGTTTCTTCAATTTAAAAGAAAAGAAGTGATCTGATAAAAGTTTTCTGAACAGTAGTGTATGACCCACTTAGGTAGTGGCTGGACAGATTCTCTAAGGGTAAGAGGTAGGAATATGGGTCACAAAAATATGACAAAATTATTAGATATTTTCCAATAAGACTACTACTTAAATTTATTAATTTTTAATGAAAGCAAAGTTCACATTTAACTCAATAATAATAAGACTGATACAATGAATTTTTTTGAGAGTAAATGTACTATAGCCATTACACATGATACATGTACAATCTGTCATCACAGAGTTGGTAGTAACTCATAACAGAGAAGAGTTGTAATATCATCCCTTTAAATACATTGGAATATGAGGTCTATAAACCCAAAGTTAAACAATCTCTGGAAGTTAAAAGTTACATAATATGTGTTATGTTTTCCCACCTTATTCATTTAGTTTATTATAATTATCTAATTTTAAAAAAACCCTGTGACTTTTAAAATATGGAAATAACTTAAGAATGATTATACATAATTGTACAAACCTTACAAGAATTAAAATGAAATTTAGTGTTCTTAGTTTTTGCTTCTTTTTTTAAAGGCGAGATATTATCCATTCATTCTGGGCATCTATGCAACTGGTTTAAAAAAATTCACTGGGACAATCAGTCATTAAATATTTATTAACCATCTGCTATATGGCAGGTATTGTGCTAAGTGCTAGCAAAGCTATTACTAGCAGATAAAGTTAGTATGAAGGCAATAGAGATGGTTTAAGATAGTATATGTATGATCCTGGGAAAGTCACTTGATTTGCCTTAAGACTGTCTTAAGAAATAGAAAAACATAAACTGAAATGAGTAAACCCAGAAAATGAAGTATACTGCATTAATTGGATTTATAAGCTATATTAGTCTTGAAGAGAAAAGACTACTGTTGGTGTTTTTTAATTAATGCTTTAGTTGCAGGTAGCATAAAACCATAAAAAAATTAAAGATAATTTAGAATATATTGGGAAGACAAATTTTCCAAACTAAATTAAATGTTTTTAATAAGCAAAAATGAGGTTTCCCAAACACTATGCCTGTAGCATCAAAAACAATTCCCAAAATATAAAGGGTTGTTGAAAGAAATACTAAGTGTAAAAACCCTTTTTGGATAGAAGAAATGGTTCAACCTCTTTACTTGATGGAAACAATGGTTGACAAATAGTATGAAAAAAATTCAAATCTTAAAACAAGAGGATAATTAATTTTGTTTTTAATTTGTGTCCAACTTTTTCTGACCCCATTTGGGGATTTCTTGGCAAAGATACTGGAGTGGTTTGCATTTCCTCCTCCAGATCATTTTACAGATGAGGAAACTGAGGAAAACAGGGTTAAGTGACTTGCCCAGGATCATACATTTACTGTCCAAGATCAGATTTGTATTCAGGAAGATGAGTCTTTCTTACTCTAGGCCTGAAACTCTATCCACTATCGAAAAAAAAATGCCCATAAGTTTAAAGGCAATTGTAATCAATTAATTGGAAAACTAAAGTCTTCCTGTTTTTCATTTCAAGGGGATCAAGCAACAGATGTTAAAATGCTCTTTTGATGATATGTATGGTATATTATTGAAACTGATAGGGAACAGAAATATGATTTCTTATCTCCTAGATAAGAAAACTTTCTCTAGAGGCAGGTTGGTGATTTCTCTGCAACTTAAAATCTTAAAACTAAAACTAAAAAAAAAAACACATGGACAATATGTGTTAGATGTAGAACTTGAGTTTAAGTCTTCTTGGATTCCAGGCTAGCTCTGTTTTCTATGCCATGCCACTGCTCTGTTGGAACAGATGCTAGGGAAAATGTGTTATTTTCTTAACCTCTTGATGGATATGCCAAATCAAGTAAAATGTTAGATATAAGTGTGGATTTCAAAAATGAAAATTACATATAAGAATTCCATGTGACTCTTACAGACAAAACGGAATCTCAGTTGTTAACATGAGAAAATGAAGGTATATATATATATATGTATATGTACAGCTTTCTTAATGTGAATACATACACATGTTAAAACATGTTTGTCTCCTTGTCAAATTCAGACACATGCTCTTCGTAGACAATCACACATTGAGAAACATGAATGAGGAGCTAAATATATTTTTTAAGATTATTAGAAAAGTAATTTTATAAACAAGTTTAAATATATATTGTAAAAATCCTTTATATACCCTATTAAAAAGAAAGCTGTATAATTGAGTGACAATATAGGGGCAGACTGTAAGATACTTCAATAATATTGTGAAACCCACTGACTCGCCACTGTCAAGTAATTCCAAAGGTGTTTTGAGTGAAAGGAAGAAATTGCCACTGTTTATTCTGATAATAATAAAGATAAAGGAAATTAACTTTTCATAAAAAACTTCCACTTGAATCTTGTATATGTGGTAAAGTTTTCTTTTGGTAAAAACTGAGCACTCTAAATCAATCAGTATATACTTCCCAAATACATGTAAAGCTCTGATTCAAACAGTTCAAATGACTACATATATAAAAGTTAGAACCATGTAAAATATACCTTCCTAATATTTTCATATGTTTCCAAATTTAAAAAAAAACCTCTGTTGTGCAAATGATATGAGAGGAAAAGTGAATATGAATTTGTATATGGTCTACTATGTGTTAGGTAGTGTGTTAAGTACTACATATATCTCATTTAATTTTCATAACAACTCTGTGAGTTAGGGGCTATTATTATCCCCATTTTACAGTTCATGAAATTGAGGCAAACAGAAGTTAAATATTTTGCCCAACATCAGATAGCTAGTGTCTGTGGCTATATTTGAGTTCACTCTTTCCTGACTCCAGACCTACTACTCTGTCCACTGTACCACCTAGCTGCATAGAGAAAGTAAAATCTTAATTATTAATTTTTTAACTTGTCTGCAAAATGAATTTTCATTTAATTTAAGGACTCAAAATATTTCTAAATATGAATGGAAGGGGATCCCATTGGCTATGGATAAGTAGAATACATTTAGCCTTATTCCTTTTTTTTTAAGCAATTGGGGTTAAGTAACTTGATTGAGGTTACACAGCCAGGTGTTTCTGGGTGGGTGCTAAGTGTCTGAGCCTGGATTCGATCCCAGTTCATCCCGACACTGGGGCCAGTGGCCTTACTCACTGTGTGACCTGGACACCCCAGTCTTTTTCCTTTTGAATAAGAACAATGAATTGTATATTTTTTGACAGGCAATTGGTGTTAAGGGACTTGTGTAGGGTCACACAGTAAGTGTCAAGTACTTGAGGCTGAATTTGAACTCAGGTCCTTAACTCCAGGGCTGGTATTATATCTACTGCACCACCTAGCTGCCCCGTATTGGTTTTTTTTTTTTTTTTGCTTTTTTGTTTTGAAGGCAATTGGGGTTAAGTGACTTGCCCAAGGTCACATGGCTAGTTTGTGTGTTGTGTCTGAGGCTGTATTTGAACTCAGGTCCTCCTGACTCCAGGGCCAGTGCTCTATTCACTGCACCACCTAGCCACACCCCCTCCCACCGTATTGTTTTTTAATAGTACATTGCAATGTGCATTTGAACTTGAAAATCAAAACATGTTTTTACTCTGAGAGAAGAAGAATTTTTCTGGCATGTAAAAAAAATGATGATAATCTTACAATATGCTTACATAGCATATTTTTGAAAAATGTGGTTTTCTTAGCTATTATGAAAACAAAAAAATATTGATTGCAATTAGAAGCTGAAAAAGAATTGGCATGGCAATAATATAAATGCCAATACATCTTGAGATACTTCACATTTAGAAATGTCTACTTATTATTATTATTAATATGAATGCCATAAGTGATTCCACAAATGAACAAATGTTCCATACATGTGAGACTATTTCTTTTTTATGTTTCAGCTTTGTTTGTGAGATGTTGTGAAATTATAATTGTATTTCTTTTTTTTAAGCAATTGGGGTTAAGTAACTTGCTCAAGGTTACATGGCCAGTTATTTCTGGGTGTGGTGCTAAGTATCTGAGCCCGAATTTGATCCCCAGGTCATCCTGACACTGGGGCCAGTGATCTTACTCACTGAGCCACCTGGCTGCCCCTGAGCAATTGGGGTTAAGTAAATTGCTCAGGGTTACATGGCCAGGTGTTTCTGGGTGGATGCTAAGTGTCTGAGCCCTGATTCAATCCCCAGGTCATCCTGACACTGGGGCTGGTGTTCTTACTCACTGTGCTACCTGGCCTCCCCAATTATAATTATATTTCAACAAATCATGAGAGGCAGCTGTTGTCTATTGGTTAGAGAGCAGGCCTTGGAACTAGGAAGATATGGCTTAAAATTCCATTTCTGATACATACTTGCATTTTTGAGAAAGGCAGATTTGGGTTCAATATTAAAAAGAACCTTTTAATTATTAAAGTTGTCAATAAATTAAATGGGCTTTTTCAGGAATTGTGAGTTTCCCACCACTACAGTTAGTTAAAACAGGTGCTGAAATGATCGTGCAGAGATTTCAAATCTAGTTTATAAAAATTTCATTAACATAGGCTGCTCTTTTGTCATCAGTCAGGCTGTGCCCAGATGATCATCTTACTTCCTTTGGCTTTGGCCCACCATGATTCTAGCCTTCCTGGTTAGAGACAAGTGTTAAATCATTCCCCATTGGCTTCTTTATTTATTTTTCTCCTTTTGAATTTAATCTGTGAATTTTCCTATTTATTCAATTGCTACTTGTCCCAGGCCCCTATCCAGAATACTTCTGAATTTTATGCATAGCTCCTAGTCCCTAGTCCTAGTCTAATTTTCACCATTTAAAAAATGTAAAATGTATAATCATATACTCATAGACATAAAAAGAACCCCAGAAATCAATTAGTATTACACTCAAAATATAGTCATGCCCACATCCCTAAGAAGTGGTCAGCCAGTCTCCATTTGAAGACCTTTAACGTGGGGTATTCACTGTACCCTGAAGCAGCCCATTCCATTTTGGGTAGTTCAAATGTTAGTTAATTTTATGGACTTTTTCTCATATGATAATACGGAGCCCCCTATAATAGATCAAATTTATGATAGGCAGACTATATTAAGGTATCATCATATACCAGGTTACATTATCCTCATTTTCAAGAAGTTGGGGAAATTCATTCCTGTGAATGACAGGCATCTGTTCTCATGACATTGTATGGCAATCAATGATGGAAGTCAGAATTTCCTTCTCACAGGCTGAAGAAAAGAATCTGGCCAAAGGCACAGTTGAAAACCAGAGTCTGTTGTTGATACAAACTGAAATCCTGAGATTCTGGTGACAAACTGTAGACTTTCTCCAACCTGGACATAATTAAGAGCTGGATTATGGTCATAACATGCAAACAGAACTTCTTGCATTCATTTCCAGTTGACTGTAACTGCTGTGTTAAGTGCCATCTGTACTCTAAGTCCTACAACTTTCCTTCTCCTTTATCCTCCAAGTGAAAATAGGAATTTATTGGGAATTTGGACATGAAGATGCTATTGTGCAAATCATCCTCCAAACCCACTTAGCAAAACATGCAGAATATGAGAGAACCCATGAGAGTTACTTTTGAGCGGAAAGCACTGGAGAGTTTTAAACAGCACCTGCATTCATGGTCAGTAATGTTATTCTCTTATTTCTGCCTTGCCCACTGCATACTTCAAGTTCTCATCCATAAATCTTCTGTATGGAACCAATAAACAACTGCTTTCATTGAAGGAGTGAAGGCTAGCTCTGCTGGTTACATTGCTGTGAGGGTTTGAGGCAAGTACTGATAGAAAGACCTACAAGAAGGAGCTGAATGAGGGCTTGTGCCTGAGAGGAAGTGAGGCTATTAAAGCAAGACTCAAATTAGATTTGGAATGATGACAAAAGGCAAAATTCAAGTTCAGGGAGTCTTAAATGTATTTACATTTAATTACTAATTATTTAAAAAGACTGCTGATGAATGTCAGTCAGGAATTTCAGACAGTCACTAACTGTAGAGGAATATGAATAAAATGTTCAATATTTAAGAACAGACATCAAAGTCAGAGAAGGAAATGACCTACAGTAATAGGAATGCTAATTAGGAATTATATATGAGGTGAGAAAAACCTCATTTTTCAGCAATTAGCCAAGACTATTATTTGCTAAGATACTTGCAAACTCTATGTTGCTTTGCGACAGAATTAATAGGTGGTGCCTACTCAAGCAAAAGAAAAATAAGAGTTTAGATGATTATCGGGATAATTTGAGGTACTCCAATAAATCCATCAAGGCTGTTTGATATAACTCCTCCAAAAAGGGCATCTTTATCAATGGGATCACCAGTCCATTCTCCACTTTATTTTGTATGTGCAAACACATGAATGAATGCAGGACCAACTCTCAAGGCAGTGCTTCTTAAACACCATATGGGGTCATGATCCACAGTTTAAGAAGCACTGAAGCAATCTGGAGTAGAAAAAGTTTAGGAAGCCCTGGTCTAGAGAATATCAATGACTACCAACTCACATGCATATTTATCTTTGCTGTACAAAATTATGATGAGGATTATCTATGTATATAGTGAAGGAATACTTGGTGTTAGCAATAGAAAGGAAGAGGAAAGCTTTCGGAGACTGTAATCCAACAGATCATATTTTCACAATCACACAATTGATTGAAAGGTAAAGTAGATAGAAAATTGCACTCTACTTACTGTGCTGACTATAACATATTTGATTTGGTAGAATAAAATACTGTCTTAAAAGGTCTCTTTGCCGACTCTGGAATCAGGAGGACCTGAGTTCAAATCTAGCCTCAGGCATTTAACACTTACTAGCCATGTGACCTTGGGCAAGTCACTTAACCCCAATTGCCCTGCCTTCCCCCCTCCAAAAAAAAAAAAGAAAAAAAAAGCTCTCTTTGTACAAAGCACCTCCCATTAAAAAGCTGTACTCATATGGATACCTTGAAAGAAGTAACAGTGGAGATAATTTTGGTTTTTGACCCTCAGATTATCAATATTAAAATAAAAATAAAACCCAGGAAACAGATAACTTGTCTCAAGTCTTCCCAAACTGTTATGGAACAGGACTTGCACAGAGTCCTAGTGGAGGAGAAAATCCCTGTATATAACAAGGTTCTCCAAATGAATCAATTTGTGAATTACATTGTCCTGACTACCTCAAGTCAAAGATTATTACATAGCTTTCTAAGTTAATCCATAATCTCCTTATAGTTTCCCCTAATTATTCACATAGGACAAAAGAAGTAGATGATGAATTCCCATTTTTCTGTTAGATGGATACCATATATAGATTGTCCATGAGTACATTCTACTAAATCACATATCTGTATATAGACAGTGTACTGGTCAGAATATTGAACAGGACAAGGTGAGTGGCTTTTTAATTACACAAATCTTTTAAAGACCCCCAAGTCTTTGCTTGAATCAAAGGCCTATATTTTTAGTACTAATATTCTTTTAGTGACAATGTATGGCTTTACAATGTGCAATATTATAATTTTCAGAGAACAGAAAGTGAGGATTTTCCAAAAAGAAACAGTAACTTATGAAGTGAGTGCAAGTAGATTATAACACATTAAAAGTGAGAAATTAGGCTGGAAAAGTTCTATAAAGAAAACCATTAGTTAAATATACAATCAGCAATGGATTATACATATTTGTAGGAAGGCAACTTCTACTTAGGGAGATGATAGAGAGAGGCGGATGATAGTGGGTAGTGATAGACACAAAAAAAGTGTTGAACATTGATCTAAAATGCAGAAAGAAACAAAAGGGTACAGAAGGGGACGTCACAGAACTAAAGAATTTTTTACTACTTCATCCAATTAAATGTTGTGTGTCTAAATATATGTGAATATATATGCATATGCACATATATAGATTTCTTAAAACAATCTAAATATAATAGTTTATAATTTCTAATAAAATATTTTTTGGGGTATCTTTAGGTGTTTGTGTTTTCTGATGATCATTAAGTTCACAGTAGAAACAAGAATTCCTTTTAAATGGATGGGAAAAAAACTGAATTGCTAATTTAGTGAGACTGAGAGAGGACAAAAAAAAGCAACCTGGAAACAATAGACAGCATATGTGCTCCACTGGGATACGTGAACTATTAAAAAAAATACATGGGTGTCCTTTGGAATATTGGGTGAATCCTCTGTGGTGATTTTATGGGAAGACAAGAATAAGAATTTCAAGGCATAGACAATTGGGAATGTAGTGTAATATGCATCACTGGAGAGAATTATTAATTATATATAATGATATATCATATTACATTATATATTGTCTTGGATAATTGCATTGTTGAGAAGAACTAGGCCAAATCATCGTTGATCATTGCATAATGTTCTGTGCATAATCTTCTCATTCTGCTCACTTCACTCAGAATCAGTTTGTGTAAGCCTTTCTAGGTTTTCCTGAATTCTACCTGTCATCAATTCTAATGTCATCATGTCTTATAGTAGAATGGTACTCCATTATATTCATATACTACAACTTATTCTGACATTCCCCAACCTATGAGTATTCCCTTGATTTCCAATTCTTTGCCACCACATAACAGGCTACTATAAATGTTGTTGCTATTGTTGTTGCTTTTTACACATAGGTCTGTTCCCCCTTTTTATGATATCTTTGGGATAAAGACCTAGTAGTAGTATTTCTGAATCAAAGAGTATGCAGAGTTTCATTAAAGTTTGGGTATAGTTCCTAATCGCTCTCCAGAATGGTTGGATCCATTCACAACTCCATCATTATATTATATGATATGACATGATTATGATATGATATGATATTACATGATATGACATACATCATATTGTATTAATATTATATTATGTCATTATATTATATATAATTATATTAATAAATTCACATATCTGTTGGATTACTGGGGTATTATAGAGCCAAAGCCTGTATAATGGAGATTATCAATAAAAGCTCACATTTCTACAGTGCTTTAATATTTTTCAAAGTTCTTTCCTTAATCAACCTTGTCAAGATATCAAAAGATAGTAATAATAAGTATTTGAGGAATTGTGGAAAGATATGTACTATTTGGGAATTATATGTACTATAATTCACTATTTGGGAACCAATAATGGGTCTAATCATTTTAGACATAAATTTAGAATTTTTCTCTAAGTGACTTTGACTCAGAGATTCTACTGTTAGACATATTCTTCAGGGATGTCAATCATTAAAAAAGCATTCTATATACACTAAATATTTATGGTAATGCTTTTTGATATCAAAGAACTGGAAACTAGTTTGAAATTTGGGGAAATGGATAAACAAATGGAGTTACATGTCTAGCATTTATGTACATTAAATCCTATTGTGATAATTTTCACTTTTGTGTGGGAGGTTCTGCTCTTTCTCAGATTCTGCTTTCCTTTTAGAACATTCTAGTGTCTTCTCCTTATGTGGAGGGGTTTCCTTTCAAACTTGCTACAGGGAAATGAGACCCCCACAAATATACACAATGGTAAAAGGAAAATGCATAAAGAAAGGGAAGAACAAGCATTTTTTTGAAATGGTATTTTATTTTTTCCAGTTACATGTAAAGATAGTTTTCAACATTTGATTTTTATAAAATTTTGAATATCAAAATTTTTCTCCCTCCTGCCCTCTTATCACTCACTTATTTAGAACCTTTTTCATATGCTTATAGATATCTTTAATTTCATCTTCTGAGAACTGCTTGTTTATATCCTTTGACCATTTATCAATTGGGGAGTGGCTTGTATTCTTATAGATTCACCTCAGTTCTTGGTATATTTTAGAATTGAGGCCTTTATCAAAGATAGTGGTTGAAAAAATTCTTTCCCAATTTTCTAATTCTCTCTTAATCTTGGTAACATTGACTCTATTTGTACAGAAGCTTTTCAATTTAATGTAATCAAAATGATCAATTTTGCATTTTATAATGCTCTCTAACTCTTGTTTCATCATGAAGTCTTCCCCTCTCCATAGATCTGACAGGTAAACTATCCCTTGATCTCCCAGATTGCTTATAATATCAGCCTTTATACCTGGATCATGCACCCATTTTGACTTTATTTTGGTATACTGTTTTAGATATTGGTCTATGCCCAATTTCTGCTATAATATCTTCCAGTTTTCCCAGCAGTTTTTGTCAAATAGCATGTTCTTATCCTGAAAACTGGTGTCTTTGGGTTTATCAAGCTGTAGATTGCTATAGTTATTTGCTATTGCATCTTGTGTAGCTAATCTATTCCATTGATCTACCACTCTATTTCTTAGTCAATGCCAAATAGTTATTATGACTTCTGCTTCATAATATAATTTTGGATCAGGTATGGTCAGGCCACCTTCCTTTGCATTAAAAAAATTAATTTCCTTGTTATTATTGACTTTTTGTTCTTCTAGATGAATTTTGTTATCATTTTTTCCTAGCTCCACAAAATATTTTTTGGTAGTTGATTGATTGGTATGGCATTGAATAAGTAAGTTAATTTAGGTAGAATTGTCATCTTATTATATTAGCTTAGTCTACCTATGAGCAATGAATACTTTTCCAATTGTTTAGATCTGATTTTATTTGTGTGAAAAGTGTTTTGTAATTGTGTTCATATAGTTCCTGGGTTTTTCTTGGCAAGTAGATTCCCAAATGTTTTATAATGTCTACAGTTATTTTAAATGGAATTTCTCTTTCTGTCTCTTGCTGCTGGGCTTTGTTGGCAGTATATAGAAATGCTAATGATTTATTGTGGGTTTATTTTATATCCTGTGGTTACTAAAGTTTTTAATTATTTGAAGTATTTTTTTAGTTGATTCTCTAGGATTTTCTTAGTATACCATCATATCATTAGTAAAGAGTGATAGTTTTGTTTTTTTCATTGCCTATTCTAATTTGTCCAATTTCTGCTTTTTCCTATTGCTAAAGCTAACATTTCCAGTATAATACTGAATAGTTGTGGTGATAATGGGCACCCTTGTTTCACCCCTGATCTTATTGGGAAGACTTCTAGCTTATCTCCATTAGAGATAATGCTTAGTAGTGGTTTTAAATAGATACTACTTATTACTTTAAGGTAAGATTCATTTATTCCTATGCTCTCTATGCTTTTCATAGGAATGGGTTCCATATTTGTAAAAAACAAAACCCTTTTTCTGCATCTATTGAGATAATCATATGATTTCTCTTAGTTTAATTATTGATATGGTCCATTATGTTAATACTTTTCCTAATATTGAACCAGTCCTGAATTCCTGGTATAAATCGCTTCTGGTTACAGTGTATTATCCTTGTGAAAAATTGTTGTAATCTCTTTGCTAATGTTTACCTAAAAAATTTCATCAATATTCATTAGGGAAATTAATTGATGATTTTCTTTCTCTGTTTTGCCTCCTCTTGATTTAGGTATCATCATCATATTTGTGTCATAAAGGGAATTTTGTAGGACCCCTTCTTTGCCCATTTCCCCAAATACTTCATATAGTATTACACTTAATTTTTCTTTAAATGTTTGCTAGAATTCACTTGTAAAGCCATCTGGTCTTGTAGATATTTCCTTAGGGAGTTCATTGATGGTTTGTTCAATTTCATTTTTTAAAATAGGATCATTTAAGGAATTTATTTCCTCTTCTGTTAATCTGGGAAAATTATATTTTTGTAATTATTCATCCATTTCACTTAGATTGTCAGATTTATTGATATACAATTGGGCAAAATAGCTCCTAATTATTGCTTTAATTTCCTCTTCACTGGTGTTATGGGAATGGGAATTTAAGATCTTCCTTGACCCTAGGCCCTTAGATAGACGTAAGTGACTCTGAGAATCTTCCTTGATTTGAAAATATACTCTGCCCCCTAATAGGCTGAATGTGGTCACATGGAACCTGGGGTAGGAGGCTTGTGTTTCAGAGATACAACACCTTGATACTTTGTGATTGGGCAGTGGGTCAAGAGTGTTTTGACAGTCTCTGAGCCAGGAGAAGGCTCTATATACCCTGATGAGAGATTTTGTTTTGTGGGCTCACTTTGAGAAGTTATGTGATTTGACCAGATGAGACTCTGGGTAGCCATTGAGCTCCCTGGCTTAGAAAACCCAGATGTTGGTGCTTCCCTCTCTGGTAACTGACTAGGTATGGATGTAATAGTCAGAGAGCTGGAAGCCTCTCTGCTTATGTTCCTCTGTATTTGTTGTCTACTTGTAACTTGTTTGTATTCTCTGAATTTTGGGGTGCTGACCTTTCCCTCTGAACCATGTAAATGACATCTGTTTGATTAAAGCAAGATTTTTAACCCATTTTGAGTTGCTTTCCTTTAGAAAAGCAGATCTAAGAACCTGTGTTGGCAGCCACCCTGGGTATGTTAGGGTGCTTGCTGCTACAATGATGGTGAATTAATCCTTTTCAATTTTGATGCTGGTAATTTAGTTTTCTCCTTTCTTTTTTATAATCAAATTAACTGAAGGCTTATCTATTTTATTGTTTTTACATAAAGCCTGTATTTAGTTTTATTAATTAGTTCAATAGTTTTCTTACTTTCAATTTTATTATTCTCTCTTTGATTTTCAGAATTTCTATTTGGGGTTTAATTGGGGATTTTAAATTTTTTCTTTTTCTAGCTTTTTTATAACTGCATTCCCAATTCATTGATCTACCTTTTCTCCATCTTATTCATGTAAATATTTAGAGACATAAAATTTCCCCTAAATACTGCTTGAGCTTCATTCCATAAGTTTTGGTATGTTGTCCCATTATTGTCATTCTCTTGGGTGAAATTATTGATTATTTCTATGATTTGTTGTGTGACTCACTCATTCCTTAGGATTAGATTATTTACTTTATGACTAATTTTTAACCTATCTTTCCATGGACCTTTATTTCATCATGATCTGAAAAGGATATATTTAATATTTGCACCTTTTTCATTTGATTGTGTCTTTATGCCTTAATACATAGTCAATTTTTTTGCAGATGTCATGTGACTCTGAGAAAAAAGTATTTTAATTTGTATCCCCATTCAATTTTCTCCACAGGTCTATCCTATCTAACTTTTCTAAAATTCTATCCACTTCCTTTACTTATTTCTTATTTCTTTTGTCACTAGATTTACTTAGTTCTGAGATGGGGAGGTTGAAGTCCCCTACTAGTTTGGTTTTGCTGTCAATTCTTCCTGTGATTCATTTAATTTCTCTAAGACTTATTGGTGCCTATTTGTTTAATACAGATATTACTTCATTGTCTATGTCTTTTAGCAAGATGCAGTTTCCTTCCTTATTTCTTTTAATTAAATCAAGGCAGCCACGTGGCAGCAATTGCAGCCACCATGTTTCCACCACCTCTTAACCTGGGTGCAGGGGCTGGACCACACTCTTCTCTCACCCTGGATCAGCAGGGTTCCATACTGACCTTTTATTTTCTCTTTGGTGTTTATGGGTTGAGGAGTCTGGAAAACTGCCACAGTTGCTAGTGATGCACTCTCCTAAAGTCTACTTTGGTCTGTCTGTGCCATTGGTCAGGGCTTCCCTGGGTCTGGGCCCACAGGGCTCATGCAGGACTGTGTTAGGCTCCCAGCCTGGTGTGATAGAGTCTTTCTGTCTGCCTTCCAGCCTGCCTGCAGTGGGAGATTTGTTTCTCTCTGTCACTTTGTGGGTTCTGTAACTCTAAAATTTGTTTAGATTCATTATTTTTAAAGGTATCAGAGGTGGTTGGAGTGGGAACTGAAGTAAGTTCCTGCTTTTACTCTGCCATCTTGGCTCTGTCTTGAGAATTTTTTAAAATTTCAAATATTACAATATCAATGTATTGATAAAGATATCAATATATTGTAAATGCTAATATATTGCCATATTAACAGTAATAACATTAAAATTAAATTTATTATCATAGAGGCATTACAGAATCATGCTACACATATGAATAATTTTTTAAATGTCAAGTTTTCATTCATTTTAAAAACAAACATATTAAAACTATAGTAGTCTCTAAAGAAAACGCAAAACTTAGTAACACAAGGGAAAAATACAGCTTTAAAATGAATTTGTGAAGATATTAATAAAATATATTATTTATTTAATTAATAAAATGTTTACAAAAGCAACCTCATCCCTGACGTAGTTGATGCAGTATTATCCCTCCTTTAAAGTTAACAAAATTGAATGTAAGGAGCAAAATAAAATACCTCTGGCAGAAAATAAGTATCAGAAATGGCATCTGAATCTGTCTAATGTCAGTAAATCCAGCACATATTTTGATCTACCACTTTGGTTAATTTTTTGTATGAATTTATTATTTTAATGTATATATTTATATATAATTTATTATCATCACTTATTGACAATAATAGTAACACAGGTGGGTTTTATACAATTTATACAATGTTATACATTGATTAAATTCATTAATCAAATCCAAAGAGGCTGCATAACTCTAACCCCCTGACAGCTAACTTAGTGCATGAATTCATCTTTATAAATTTTCAAATCCTCATTGATATTATGTAGAACAACAAGAAAAGATGTCTAATTGAAGATTTGGACTGCTTTGCCTACATGGTATCGTGTGTACTAAGCCTGGGTCAGATCCAAGATCAAAATTCTGAATTATGGCATTATTTGCTAATTTTTAAGGAATTTCACTATTTCACATTGTGCATTCAACTTTTATACTGTAGATCCACCCCATTGTGGAGGGAAAAAAATAAAAAAAAAAACCAAAAAAACAACACTGAGATGATCCCATGAAGATTATGAAGAGAAAACAAGCAAACAAAACCCCCTTTTCATTAAATCTGAGGGAAGACTGCACATGTCTCTCCACATAGCCTGGGAGGATAATAATTCTTTAAAAGTTGAAGAGGGCTTATAACTGCACAGCATCATATATAGACTTAATATTTAGCATCCGAGGGGTCACTGACCAGGTTGCTGCCAAAACAACTCCCTTGTGTTTGTGTAGGTTCAGAAATGTTTTTTTCATTATCACACAATTTATGTTCCAATAAATGTTAAACTAATTGAAATCCCCATGATCAATGTCAGAGCCCTTCACAAGACTTCCTTTGGTACATAAACACTTCCTTTTCTATCTTGTAATCCTGCCCTAGAGATCTCTAACCACTTCCTATGATTGTTGATTTTTCCATTATTTCTATTTCTCTGTCCATCCCAAGCTATCCCAGCTGTGGTTAGAAGGCTCTGCTCATAAAGTTTTTTTCCCTCAGAGATAAGACCCTATTTCACATACTTCTTTTTCTTTTGGACTTGAATCTTACTAAAATGCAGCTTGCCCAGTGTCTTATAATGTTTTAAAACATTTTCTAAAAATGCTTTTGATTAATATGGATAAGGAATAGGGAATGGGCTGGTGATTTCATTAATATAGGGAAATCTTGGAAGAGGGAACTCCCCATACCAATGAAGGTAAACACCTTCTCTGCAACTTAGATTTTCTTGATTTTGAGCACAAATCTTTATCTATTATATCTTAGTGCCTTTCAATTATTTTAAATAAGTTTATTAAATTCATTTATAGCTAAGTAGTCTTATCTTGATAGTACATTAAATCAAAAGTATAGTACACTATTATATGCAAATGAAGAAACCGAGGTTTGCAGAGGTAAAGTGAGTTATCTTAATTTGTTTTTGTTTTTGCTTTTTTGGAGGGCAATTGGGGATAAGTAACTTGTCCAAGGTTACACAGCTAGTTTTTTTGTGTGGGTGTTAAGTGTCTGAGGTCATAATCGAACTCAGGTCCTCCTGACTCCGGGTCGGAGCTTTTACTGCACCACCTAGCCACCCCAAGAGAGTTATCTTAAAATCAAAACTACTTTCTATTAGTAAATAGTTCCAGCTCCATTAACAGATTTGTTCCAAATTGTAAGAAGAATGTAAACAGATTGAAAACAGGTAGAACATTTGAGTAAATAATAGAATTCCTCCAGAAAACGTTGGAAGTCTTTGTTCTATAGTTGAGACCTGACTATGAATTCAAGTTTTGCCACTTCCTAGGTGTATGATCATGAGCAAATTATTTTATCTCTCTAAAGCCTCAATTGTTCTATCTGTCATATATTTACCTAACAGGGTTGGTGTAAAGATGTCAACATCTATATTTATATCTATCTATCTCTCTATCTACACACACACACATACACATATACAAATATTCAAAACACAAATTACAATACAAAAACTCACATACACATTTATACCAATTAATATATTAACACATCTTCTGATAAGTTTAAAATACTATGTGTGAACTATTATTATACTATCCTGCATTTATATAGTAACTAATCTACATGTTTTAATTTGCTCCATACCATAGACTTGTGAATTAATGAAGGCAATGTCACAATCTTTATTTTGTAGAAAACATAACTAATACTCAAATTACTTGATGCCCCAAGGTCACAGATGATAAAAAGATACCATTGGACCTTTAACAAAAGTCTTCTAACTTTAATTTTAGTGCTCTTTCCATTGAACTATGCTCTCTCTTGGAAGACTGCTAGATATACACATGGCAAAGAAAGGGTAATGTAAGAACTCTTGGAGAGAGGATTCATATAGGTCATGAACCATGGATTGCTATATACTTCTTACAATGATTCACCATTGTTCAAAATGTACTATCCATTCTTTCATTCAGAATTCCTTATAGACTTGTATCAGCTACATATGAAAATCAATATCCTTTTTATTAATAATGACACTCAAGAAATACAAAGTATTAAGTATAATCACCAACAATAATCTCCAAATTTGGCTCCAAGTGACCATGAAAAGGATGTAAAATTAATGTGATTCAAGATATTTACCTGACATAGTTTCTGAAGAGAATTATAAAACAGTTCTCACTGTTGTGAACAATGACAGTACAGTCTGCTGGTTCAGGCTTGGGGTTGGAACTAAATGAGAAAATCTTAGACTCTCAAAATTTAACAAAAAGACTAAAAAATATGGAAAGGTCATTCAGAAAAAGTACAGCATTGATTCAGTTGAACTTATCTTTTCTTGTGTTCATGCAATAGGTCAGGCATTTTGACTTCCAGGGAGTCTACCTGTGTGTCAGGATTTTTATGCCTTATATTACTGAGAAGTTATATCAATGCTTTTTTTATTGAAAAAAACTAGTCTAACCTACAAGGAATATATATTGCTTCTACCTCATTTGGATTAAGTGTATAGATGGTAAGGGGCTGCTGGAGCTAGCTTGAATGGGCTCATGAGAGGAGATCATTAAATTTTCAGTATAAGCATTTACATCTTAGAAATCAGCAAATGCTATAAATCAAGTCTTGATGTATTATTTTCATGATTGCCTCAACTTAAGAAAATGATGGAGAAAATGTTACTAATGTAGATTAAATTTCAAAGTGTTCTGTGTATACATGTTTTTCTTCTGAAAGCTGATGGTTAAACATTTACCAGCATACTACTGAGCTTCTCAAGTATAAAACACTTTAAAAGTGACTATGTTTGAAAGGGAAATATTCATTTGGAAGAAAATTCAGATTTGTTTATTTTTTAATCAGTCATAGGACTTTATGACAGCCACACCTCATACCTTCCCCCTAACATCATTCATTTGACAAGCATTACTTTTCTACTATACACTGTCCTAGACACTGAGAATTGAGTGAAGGTAGGCATCAAAGATGGGTGAGCAGCCCTGGAAAGGGCTCAGCAGCCCTTTCCAATGATGGAAACTACCTGCCGTGAAGATATTTTGATTAGCTGGTACTGGCTAAGAAATTGAAAGGTAGATCAATGGAACAGCATACACATACCACAATTTATATCAGCAAATGACTTTAGTAACCTTGTATTTGGCAAATGTAAATACTTAATATTTTGGGGAAAGAATTTATTATTTGGCAAAAAAAATTATAGAGAAAACTGGAAAGCAGTATGTCAGAAATTGGGCATAGTACAATATCTTACACAATTTACCAAGATAAGGCCAAAATACATACATGACCTAGATATAATGAGAGATTTTACAAGAACATTTGAGGAACATGGAACATATTACTTATGGGTAGGAAAACAATTTGTAAATAAACAAGAGTCATCAGAGTGACGTGCAAAACAGATAATTTTTATTACATTAAATTATAAATGTTTTGTATAAATAAAACAAATGTAGCCAAGATCAGAATGAAAGCAAAAATTTGGGTAAAATTTTTAGAGATAGTTTCTCAGATAAAGGTCTCATATATCAAATTTATAACTTCATCAAATCTATAAAAAATGTGAATCATTTCCCAATTGATAAATGGTCAAAGGATATGAATAGGCAATTTTCAGATGGAGAAATCAACAATTTATAGTTATATGAAAAAACTAATCCAAATCATTGTTGATTAGAGAAATGTGAACTAAAATAACCTCATGATATCAGATTGGCTAAAATGATTGAAGGGGAAAAATTTGAGCAAGCAATTTGAGGTTGCTTCCTTTGCTTGCTTATGATTTCACAGCAACAGTCTTAAGTCTCTCAAAGCTTAGCAGAAACAGACAAACTGATAGGGAGCAAATTATTTGTCAAAACCAATATGGTGACTGAAATGAGGAATCAATGCTAATGGTGAAGTTTTCAGTAGAAAATTGCAGAGGAAATATCAGAGACAAATTGTATTCTCCTACTGTCTGTTAGCAAGACTGTGATATATATATAGAAGTAAAATATTTGCTAAAGATGTGGAAATAAATGTGAGAAGACATAACAACATAATTGTTATTTTTAACATGTGAAAAAGAAATGTCTCCAGGTTAGTCTATCTTTTGGTAGAGTTATTCCTCTACAAATTAAAGAACATTTCAAAGAAAAAAATGCATATGTGTACATTCACACATATGTGCTACCCATACACACATTTAAAAGTGTAGGCATATACACATGCATATATGGAAATAGGTATATACATATATGAGTGTGTAATGAATATATGTGTATATGCACATACAGATACATATATCTGTGCGTGTGTGTATGTATGTATATACAATATATGTATATACACCTGTATGCAAAAATGCATATGCACGTGTATGGTCATATATGTAAACAATACATATATGTATATGCAATGTACATGTAAGTATATAAGCAAAACACAGATACATATCCTATGCTTATATAAATACTATGCTGTATGCAAATTATATACATATTTAAGTATATGCATGCATTCATGTGCATGTATATTTATATATACAGGTAAATACTAGCTTTGTGATTTTTGGCAAGTCCCTTAAAGGCTGCCTCCCTCAGGTTTCTCAATTGTAAAACAAAGATAATAAAGGCACTTACCTCACAGTATTGTTCTGAGCACCAATTTTGACAATATTTATAAAGTACTTCATACTGTGCCTTGCAGATAGTAGGCACTATCTAAATGCTTATTCCTTTACTATATAATAAGCATATAGGCATATATTTATGTTCATATTTATGTACATTTTCTTTAAAAGTTTTAAGTGCAATATGCATATACATGTATGTATATATACATGCATATTTATACACACAAATATCTGTGAAATTTATTAAATGCTGAAGGTGTTTCTAGTTTTACACAAATGAAAGCAGTGAGATCAAGGATCTTTTTCCATACATTTCATTCTGGGTTTATGGCCATTAAAAAAAATATTTTCACTGTTTATAGTTGCTACTCTATTTCAACATATTAGAACCTGTGTAACATGTAATATAGAAAAATATATTGCCCTTATCTTCCTGAGGGTACATTAATTTAATACAATGTTCTTAGTTGATAAAATATTTTGAAAATAGTACCTCATTTTCATTTATTTTCTCACCCTTTGTTATTACTTTCAGTAAGATTCCTCCATTCCCCTCTTATCCCACTGGGTATTTAAGATGTGGGGCCTTTCTTTTCATATTATTGAGGGAAATTCCAAAGGTGTAGAAGGGCGTTGAATTTAAGGTGTTTATTTCACAAAATTCTCATTTAAAAGGGAACATATTGGGCCCAGATGAGATATAATTTCATTTTCTGCTAAGGAACAAGCAGTATTCAATCCCTTGAGTTCATGGCACTTGAACTGAATTGGCATAACATGTGTTTTGAGTGACATCAGTGAAAGCAGACTTACATGGTTTTGCTTTCTGCCCCAGAGATTTTGAACACACCATCTGCCAGGGAGTCACATGTGCAGCACATAAGCAGGTGAAAATGTGATTGCATGACTGTTTCTCTGACTCTGCTCTTTTTCTCCCATTGTACACTGGGACATCTGTTTCATGTTTAAGGATTTTTTTAAAATAACATTTATATGGTACCTAGTAGACATATAAACCTATGATTCTGATTATGGGTTCTATCAGTCACAGAGTTATAACCATCTTTTTCAGATCTAAATTAAATAAAGCTACTTTTAGTAATGCAACCAGTTTGACCAAGAAAGTCTCTTGGAGTACTCCCAGCCATCTTGATGAGATTATAGGACATGGACTTTTGTTAGGAGGGGCGCCTCCCATGGAGCCAGAAGTGTACCCTTGCTCCTTAATGAAAAGCAAGCACCTTAGCTCCCTGCTAGCAAAACATAGAGGTCATTTCTGATTGGTCCCCAGTGACTGAGTCTGCTTTGAAGATGATTTTTAACTTAGAGTTAAGGGGGAATCAGTTCTGGGGAAGAAAACCCTCTGTTACCAAGAAGAATGAACATGGTTCTATCCCATGTTACTCTAGAATTCAAAGTAGGTAAGGGGGGGAAAAAGGGAAGATGGGGCCATTTTACTGTTCCCACTTATAAATCAAAGGGAATGCTTCTCCTCTGGCAATAGTCCATCCCTTCTGACCCTCGGTAGCCAATCATTTTAAGTCAGTCCTATTCACTGGAGACTAACCAAAGGAGTTCCCTGTATACTTCCAGCAAGTGACTTAAGGCCTATTTCTCTCCTCAAGTCTTAAGGCACATACCTAGCTCCATGTGAAATGCTTCCTTCTCTTTAGTTCCATATTGTTTGGGGAGAATTCATCAGACTGATTATCAAGTCTTCTGATCAGTCTTGCATAGTTTCATATTCACTAGTCTCCATGTTGACTATATATATGAATGAACATATGAAAAATTTCTGAAGACATAATATGGATTTAAATTATTACGATAATGATGGTAAAGATAAAACAAAAATATATACATGAGGTATGGGGTTAGCTAGATGGAAGAGTGGATAGAGCACTGGGCTGGGACTCATCTTCATGAGTTGAAATCTGGCCTCAGAGACTTACTACCTGTGTGATGCCACAGACAAGCCACTTCACCCTGTTTGCTTCAGTTCCTCATTTGTAAAAATGAGCTGGAGAAGGAAATGGCAAACTGCTCCAGTATCTTCACCAAGAAAACTTCAAATGGGGTTACAAAGAGTCAGACATGACTGAACAACACTTTGTATGCACATGTGCCATCTTTTCTATGGAACTGTAAGCTCCTTTAGTGAAGAGATTGTATTTTCTCTGTCTGCATGTTCTCAGGGGATCGAGTGCTTGTATGTAATATTCACTTAAATATAGTTGCTGAATGTCATTGAATTCAATTAGAAATCGATGTGACCATATACAATCAAGGATAAATTTTGGTTCTCAAAATTTTATTCTAGGTCACTGAGGATGTGCTTGATTAAGAATGTATAATTTTGCCTCTTTCCCCAAGTTGCTTCAGCTTTCTGACTGTTTCCTCATCTGAAGCATGAGTCTTCTAGCTGTAAATCTTAAGATTCTGTTTTGTAGGTAGAAGAAAATGGTGGTAATTCTGAAGGTTTCTTTCTTTCTTTTTTTAGCAGATGGGGACAAGGGCAGACAGAAACTTTCTCACCTTAAAAAAAAATGATTATTCTGAGAATTAGGAGTAGGACTCAGGTAGCTCAATTTTCCATCTGCTGTGTCCTTATGTATAATGGTCTCTTTGATTTAATAATTCCTTTATAGGATTATCCAGATGGTCACTATTATGCTTTAATTATCAAGTCAATATGGATATTTTTTTCAGTGTCTACTGTGTATTCAGCACTGCTCTGGTCACTGCAGGGGCATCCAAAATTGGAGAAGATGTCTGCTGTTTAGGAGGGAAATTTGTGGAGGAATATGCATGGTCCCAATCAGATTTGAGATAATTTAAACAGAAATAAATCTTGGGGGAAAATGAAACAACTCATCAACACTAAATTAGAAAATAAATGACAATGGAAATGCCAAGTCCAAATGCCAGACGTGGTAGCTTATTTATTAGGAGAAAGATCTAAAAAGAAAGCATTGTTTAAAGAGGGTCCCAAATGACTGCAGGTCCAAACTTATTCCATCCAGAACCTAGGCTGGGATTCATTAAGCTATCATCCAGCCCTGACTTCATTAAAATATCTCTTCTGTGAAAGACCATTGGTTCTCTTGAGTTGGACCCAGCCCTTCCTCACAGGATCTGGCTATTTCACTTTAATTCCTATGTGGTTATGATTTGGGACTTTTGAGAAGCCACTGTGGCACTTTCACTGGTCTTATTCCATGCCCCTCCCCCCCAAGCAATATTTAGTTATTATGCACGTCCTTTGGACCCTAGAGAAATTTGTGGAAGATATCTAACTTCATCCCAGTAAACAACTTAATTCTTATGTTAGTTGAGTAGTGTACTGGATAAGGACTGGTCTTCAGAAAGACTTGAGTTCCAGTCGTGCCTCACATATTTACTATCCATATAACCCTAGTGAAGTCATTCTAATTTATTTCAGCCTTGCTTTCCATACCTGCAAAAAGAGGATAACAAATAACTCCTAACTCAGTTTCAAAACCTTAAAACTGCATAATACTTGTGGGAAAGAGATTTTTAAAACTTAGACCTCTATAAATGTTAGATGTCAGAATTATTAACACTTCAAAGATTGGTCATTTCTTTGATGCAAATGATTCCTCCATTGACACAAATAGCAAGTCTTCATTGCCTTTTCAAAAGGTCTTTGATAGTTCTTAATAATAGCTGATAGTGCTTTAAGATTGGCAAAGGGCTTTTACCATTTCATGAGATTCCCTCAACAACTCTGTTGGAAATGGCACTATTACTATCACCCCATTTTACAGATGAGGAAAATTATGTTCACTTTTTCCATATTTGCATAGCTATGATTAGAGGCAAAATACAAACTCAATCCTCTCAAGACTCAACATCCAGAACTTTTTCTTTTTTTCTCTTCTTTATTTTTTAGTTTAAATCATTCATTTCCACAAGATTTTGAGTTACAAATTTTCTCCCCAATTCTCCCTTCCCACCACCCCAAAACAGCGTCCCCACTGAATATCCCCTCCCACAATCCGCTCTCTCCCATATCTTCCCCCATTTCCCCTTCGACTTTCCAGTAGGTCATGGTGGATCTCTATGCCCCATTGCCAGTATATCTCATTTCCCAGTTACATGTAAAATAATAATAATATGTATATATATATGATATATATATTTAAACATTTAATTTTAAAATTTTGGATTCCAGATTCTTTCTCTTCCTCCCTCATCACCCATTCTCACTGGGGAGATAAGCAATTAAATAAAGGTTGTACATGTGTAACTATGCAAAACATTTCCATAGTGGATGTATTGTGAAAAACTGACTATATTTCCCTCCATCCTATCCCACCCCCCACTTGTTCTATTCTCTACTTTGATCTTGTCCCTTTTCAAAAGTGGATGCTTTCAACTTCCCTGCCCCCTTCCATTATCCCCCCTCTCTTCCCTTTCCCCTCTACCCTCCTGTAGGGTGAGATACCCTGTTTAGTGTGTATATCATTCCCTCCCTAAGCCAAATTCAATGAGAATAAAGTTGACTCATTCCCTATTGTTCTTCTGTTCTTCTCCTCCATTGTAACAGTTTTCCCTTGCCTCTTTATTATGAGATAATTTACCGCATTCTGTCTCTCCCCATTTCCTCTCATTATATTCCTCTCTCACTTCTTAATTCTACCTTTAAGTATTATCCCTTCCTGTTAAATTGGTCCTGTGACCTCTGACTATTTATACCTGTACACATATATACACATACTCACATATGTATTCATATGCCAATATACCCTCCTATATAGACATATATGTATGTATAACTATATATGTGTACAAACACACACACACACATATATATATACATACACACATGTCTATTACCTTCAATTATTCTCATACTGAGAAGAGTTTCATAACTTACAATTATCATTTTTCATGTAGTAATGTAAATAGTTCAACTTTGAAAAGTTCCTTATGATTTCTTTTCCCTGTTTTCTTTCTCATGTTTCACTTGCTTCTTGTATCTGAACATCACATTTTCTGTTCAACTCTGGTTTTTCATCAAGAATGCTTGAAAGTCCTCTATTCCACTGAAAGACCATATTTTATCCTGGAACATGATACTTAGTTTTGCTGGGTAGTTGATTCTTGGTTTTAATCCTAGCTCCTTTGACCTCTGGAATATCATATCCCAAGCTCTTCAATCCCTCAATGTAGAAGCTTCCAGGTCCTGAGTTATCCTGATTGTGATTCCAAACTAATGAAATTATTTCTTCCTAGCTGCTTGTAATATTTTCTCCTTGATCTGGGAACTCCAGAACCTGGGTATAATATTCCTAGGAGTTTCCTTTTTGGGATATTTTTCAGGAGGTGATTGGTGGATTCTTTCAACCTCTATTTTGCCTTCTGGTTCTAAAACATCAGGGCAATTTTCCTTGAGAATTATTTGAATGATGATTTCTAGGTTCTTTTTTTGATCATGGCTTTCAGGTAGTCCAATAATTTTTAATTATCTCTTCTGGGATCTTTTTTCCAGGTCAGTAGTTTTTCCAATGAGATATTTCACATTGCTTTCATTTTTTCATTTGTTTTGATCTGTTTAATAATATCTTGATTTCTCATAAAGTCACTAGCTTTCATTTGCTCCAATATAATTCTGAATGAATGATTTTCTTCCATGAGCTTTTGAGATTTCTTTTCCATCTGGCAAATTTGTCTTTTTAAGGCATTCTTCTCCTCATTCCCTTTCTGAGCCTCTTTTGCCATCTGAGTTAATCTATTTTTTAAGGTGTTATTTTCTTCAGTTAGGCTATTGACTCTCATTTCATAAGTTTCTTGCATCATTCTCATTTGTCTTCCCAACTTTTCCTCTGCTTCTCTTATTTGATTTTCAAAATCCTTTTAAAGTTCCTCTATGGCCTAACCAGCTCATATTTTTCTTGGAAGCTTTTGGTGCAGGAGTTCTGACTTTGCTCTCTTTTCTCCTGTTCCATGCTTTAATCCTTTTTGTCCCCAAAATAAGAGTGTAAAGTTGTGTTGCTCTGTTTGCTTTGCTTCCTTTGCCTGCTCATATTGCCACTCAATTACTTGATTTCTGAGCTTTTTGCCACAGTAAAACTCTGCTACCAGAAATGGCAACTTTATTTCAAAGGCTGGGGTTTTTACAGCTGCTGGAGCAATTAGTTGGGTGCCCTCTCTGAAGCCTCCACACAGTCTGGCAGACTGCTCACACACTCCAGGACCTCCACCATAGACAGGAATCCAGATACAAGCAGGTTAAAGCAAGATTGATTACCCCTCAGACCGATTGCCTGGTCCCCCTACAATCTTCAGGCCAGGAGCTCTGAAGCAGCCACGAGGCAGTGACTGCACAGCTGTGGCTCCTCAGAGGCTTCTCACCCCGGGAGCATAGACTGGATCCCACTCTGAATTCCCAGGTCCCACAGTCCACACTGCACTGACTTCTCACTTTGTCTGGAAACTGTCTCAGCTGCTGGTGATATGAAGTCCCTCCAGCTGGAGGCTGGTCATGCCCACCCTGAGGCTAAACCCTCCGGCTCTCCAAGAGCTGGGCTCAGCTCCCAGAGCGCTGTACTGGCCTCTTCCTGCCAGCCTGCTGAGCTGTCCTCAGTGGGAAGTTAACTTATCTGTGTCATTTTGTTGGCTCTGTAGCTCCAAAGTTTGTTCAGAGTCTCACCTTTTACATGAATTGGAGAAGGAGGGAACCAGAGCCTCATGGAAGTCCTATTTCTATTTTGCCATCTTGACTCCACCCCCTCCAGAACTTTTTCTATCATATAATTTACCTTCTTATAATTGTCCATACCATAATGTCTTTATTTCATTTCATTTTTTTTTACTTTTGGAGAGAATTAGGAGCATTATCACAATCTGCCTGCCAGACAATAGCTACTATTCTATTTATGCTGTTTTACATATGGTATAATATTTTATCAACATCTGGTTTTTAATTAGAGACTTTGGTTTTCTATTATGATCAATGCAAAGAAAACAGCTTTAGCTCAAGAAATATCAAAGATGATTCAGTGTCTTATTGATCTAGCACTTAGCACATTGCTTGGCACACAGTCAGCACTTTAATAAATCTTTATTGACTTTATTGATTGTTTGAGTGATGGCAGTGTGTGAGAATTCCAACTCATCCTTTATGAGGATTCCAACTAAATTTTCCCAGTACTGTAAGGTACATTGAAAAAATTACTGGATTTGGAATTGAAGGACCTGGATTGGAATCTTAGTCATTTTGTTTATTACCCTATGACTTTGATCAAGCACTTAACCTTCCTATGTCTCTGTTTCTTCATGTGTAAAATGAGGGAATTAGATCAGATAATCTCAGAGGTTCATTCTAGCTCTAAATCTAAGTACCTATGAATTCTTCATTACTTGTACAAACATACAACTGTATTCCTCAGATTAATAGCATCCTGATTCTGTAAAAAGACAATTTCTCTCTCTCTTCCTTTCTTCACCCCCCCTTGCTCCCTCCCTCTCTCTCTCTCTCTCTCTCTCTCTCTCTCTCTCTCTCTCTCTCTCAAATGAAGCCTTCAAATAGGAAAATAAAATCTCTTAGATGTTATATGTGTGTTTGGGGGATGGGAGTGGATGGAAGTGGTGGTGAAATTTGAAGATTTGTGATTATAAATATCTAGGGACCCCTGGTCTGGAAAATACTTTCAGAAATAGAAAAGAACAATAAAACATCTATAAGAGTTTTAGCAAGTTGTCTGTATGGGGTGGGGGGAGCTCTGAGAGGTTGTGACTTGATTATCCATGTATCACATTCAGGACTTCAACCAAGACCTCCTTGACCCTATAAACCATTCTTTGAATCACTATGTCATATTGTCTGTTTTTTAAAGATAAATAAATATATGTATATATATATAAATAGCCATATATGTAACTATATATATGTCTATACATATATACAAACACTTGTAATATATGTTTATGTATACATATATACATACATATACCAATACAATATAATTAAGTTTTCCTACCAGCCAAGTTTTCCATTTGGAGGGAGTTCTATTAGCATTTGCTGGCTTGATGCTGAACAAATAAGCAAACAAATGTTTCTTCTTCTCTGCTTTGTTAAGCATAAAGTACAATAAGTAATGTGTCCTCAGTTCTGTTAAAGCAATAAGTAATATGTCTTCAGGCACAAGAACATCATTTTGAGATATTTAATTATATGTTTAAATCTGTAAGAAAGGTGGAAAAGAGTTCAAGGAAAGGCAGGGATGGCTAAGCACTAATCAGTTATCTCCACCTACTCATGACCTCCTAGTCTTATACTAAAGTTAGGACACCAGCTGAAGGGGCACAGACTCAAAATTCTCCCATTATCTCTTGCAGTTCTCAAGGAAATGACTTGAGAACAAAAGATTTTGGCAGAGGAAAAAATGTCTGCGTGCGAAAGCCAACACATACTTCCGTGCCTTCAGTCCACAGAGAGTTTCAAGATTCCAGGAGGATTAACTGAGGGAAGTTCTAAGTATGCTTGATAATTCTGTGCCTAGTTCAAGTATTTGAGTACATAATCAGGGCCCTTGAATTAGACATGGTTTAAGATGGCAATCTAGTTCAGGGGATAAATCACTCTTCCTTGGAAGCATCTTGTAAACTTATAACATGAATTGTGAAAGATGAATACAACTTTATGTTGTTGAATGAGAATCTCAAGGACCCTATCATATAAGGGCAGAGAGGATAGTGCCAGGCCTGAAATTAGAAAGACTCCTCTTATAGGGGAATCATAGAATTCAAATCTAGCCTCAGATACTTACCTGTTATATGACCCTGGGCAAGTCACTTAACCTTGTTTGCCTTAATTTGTACAGATGGTATGCAAATACTGTAAAATGTAAAATGAACCGAAGAAAGAAATGGCAAATCACCCCAGTGTCTTTGCCAAGAAAACCTTAAATGGGGTCATGAAGAATTGGACATGACTGAAAAATGACTGAACATGATTTAAGTTGAATAAACCTTTTCCATAAGAGACATTCTTGATGACTTATTTTTCTATTTGCTATACTAATACAACATTGCTTTTAAATTAAGCAAAGATCCAGATTACTCAAGTAGCAAAATATACAATTTTATGGTTTTGAAACATAAAGAAAAGGAAAATAAAGATGATCTTCCCTGTTGTAGGTGTTAGATTTTCTCTCTGTATTTTAGGAAATGTAATTCATCTCTATGGCAATTTGTTTGGTCGTGCTGTTTGGTTTGGAAAATATAGAGATGACAAGGTATATTAGCAAAAGAAAGCTAACAATAAAGAATAAAATGAGGGCAGAGGATTTTTCTTTGAAATTAGAGGGGATGATAGGGCAAAGTTGTTGGTTAGAGAGTGATTTAATTGAGTTCTAGAGAGAAACTTGAAGAATTTTACAGAATTTTACCTCTTCCACCCCCTCTATATTCATATAAACTTCCTGGATTTTGCATTTCATACAATACAAAAGAAGATGGAGTGAATACTGTAAAATAAAAGCTGCAGCTTTATGTGAATAAAATGAAGCAGAGAATTGAAATATAGCAAATATACATAGTATAATCCAGATATATTATTCAGACTACAAACCCAATTTTTTATTTATAATAAGCTTTATTACTTGGGCTGTCATTTACTTTATACTTCACTTATTTGGATACAATCTGTATGCACAGGAAATGCCCATCTATAAGAATGCAGGTTAGCTACAGAATATTGACTTGTATAGTAAGACTCTGAACATCTCCCAACCCACCAGCAGGTTGGGTTCCACTTGAGCTTCACTGACTATGTCATCTCCCTCATGGTTTAGGGAGTATCCTTCTTATGTACTTTTCTCAAGCCCCTATTTTTGTGTATGCTCCTAATATCAATCACTTAGTAAGTGGTACCCCAAATTAATTTTAACTAGTGCAAATGTCTCCACAATATGATTTAATCATCATCATCATAAAAGCTAATATTTATATATCACTTCAAGGTTTGTAAATCTCTGTATACATGTGTGATTTTTCAACTCAACCCTGTGAAGTAGGTGCTATTTTACAAATGAGGAAAGTAAGGCTAAGTGGTTAAGTGACAGTCCAGGATCACAAAGCTAGTAAGTGTCTGAAGCAGGATTTCAACTCAGACCTTCCTGATTCAAAATCCATCATTGTATTCTCTGTGCATAGCTAGTATTTTCCTTGACATCATAGATAAGCCATCTCTCTCTCTCTCTCTTTCTCGGTGTCTATATTTTTGTCTGTCTCTCTGTCTCTGTCTCTCTCCAAAAACAAGGCTTTTTGCCTTTGTTTGGGAAACTTCTTTTTACTTGATGAATTCCAGAGATAGTATGGATTGTTTTCCCTCGGTTTTTCCTGTCCTCTATTCTCAATTTTTACACTCCTCTTCCTCCCTCCCCCCACCTCCCACCATTCTCCTGTTATTCTTTCTCAATGCTATACTAATACTTATTCTTTTTTAATCCCTGAATGAAGCTGGCAATGCAGGAGATGGCTGTTCTGAGGATCAAACAAAATAGCATATGGATTATACTCTGTAAATCTTAACATTCTCAATAAATGCTAGCTGTTATTTTCATTCCTATATGTGGTGCTACTTCCTTGGACCCCAAGGAGATGTAGAGGAGGTGGAAGGTGGTTCATCCAGGAAAAGATGTGGAAATCAAAGTTATGAGTAAAATGGGCAGATTCCCACTTTAGCATTTCTGCACACCTTGTTATAGCCAAAGTAAGAGCTCTCTGTCTACTGAGACTGGCTTTCAACACATGGAGAACTTGAATGTTGTCTTTATTTCCTGGGGATCATTAGTTTTTCAATTCCATTCAAAACACTTAACCTGATTTCTTTTATCATTTTAATACCATTAAGCTAGACCTAGAAAGGACCTCAGAAGCCTTTCAGCTTGAGCCCTATTTTTCTGCAGAGAAGAAAATTGAGGTCCCATGGGGGTAAATATTAAACATGAGATTTGAAGTCAGGTTCTCCAACTCTAGACCCAGTATTCTTTTCACTGTACCCAGCTGTTATTTTACAAGTTTGACTTAATTTTCTTTCCCCAAATTATTAATTTTATTGTTGTTCAGTTTTTTCAGTTGTATCTAACTCTTTGTAACCCCTTTTTAAAAAATTAATTAATTTATTTCCATTATGGGGGGTTCGAGGTAGGGCAATTGAGGTTAAGTGACTTGCCAAGGTCACATGGCTAGTTTTTGTGTTAAGTGTCTAAGACCACATTTGAACTCACGTCCTCCTGACTCCAGGGTCAGTTCTCTATCAACTGTTCCACCTAGCTTCCCCTGGGATTTCTTGGTTAAGATACTGGAGTCGTTTGCCATTTCCTTCTCTAGTTTATTATACAGAGGAGGGAACTAAGGCGAACAGGGTAAAGTGAATTGTCCATGGGGACAGAGTGCTAGTAAGTGTCTGAGGCTGGAATTGAACTCAGGAAGATGAGTCTTCTTGACTACAAGGCCAGTGTACTCTCCACTGCACCACCCAGACTATTAAATGGGGTCATGAAGAGTCAGACACGCCTGAAAAACAACAGATTATTAAAAAGGAGTGTAAATGGAGAGCCATATAAATGAAATTTAAAGTTTTCTGGGATCCCTCTTCTTGACCTCTTGATCTTGGGCATGTGACCTAATTGGCCTTAGTTCCCTCATCTGTAAAACAAATGGGTTGGACTAAATGGCCTCTGATGTCTCTTCTGGGTCTACATTATGCTATGATCTTAGGCCCATGACTGACCTTCACTTAAAAAAAATGGCTTAGACAATCTCTAAGACTCCTCCTCTTTCTCTGCTAGGTTTCATTGTCATTGAAGTTGGAAAACATGTTTTTCTTATCCTTTTCCTATCTTCATTAATTAGAACAATGCATTATCCACAGATATGCTTAATAAATGCTTATTGATTGCATGAATTAATGAATAACACTTGCAGTTTAAATGCTTCACCTGATATTAGCACAAAAGACAAAACAATGGTGGAAATTCAGTTATCGCACATACAGTGTCACTGACATGGTCAATAAACTGCCATGGCTCCTGAAGACCAAATACAAACAAAGATGACCACCACATTAAATGAAGAAATCACTCTTTTTCTTAGTCTTGTAAAATATATGGCATAAGAGTAGTAGCAGATGGATAAATATTTTATATGAGATTTTTTAAAAGACAGAACCAAAACATTTTTTCAAACACCAGAAAGCTGAATCCCAACACCAGAAAGCCAAATCCATCATAGCAACAAAGAAATCTATACATAATAATTCAGGGGGGTACTGCCATCCCCAAGCCTTCCCCCTCCTATGGCCTTCCCACAAACACTCATAGCTTGATGCCTGCTTCCTCTCTCTCCCTCAGCTCTAACTACTCTGACTAACTGCCTCTGGGCTCTGCTTCACCCATTCAGCAAGTTTCCCCCACTGCAGGCTTCATATGACTCAAACTCATGTGTCTTAGGCTTCTATGGGACTTAAGCAGGTCACATGAACCTATTAATGGATGGGAAAAATCTTCCCATTTATATTGTTGAACCGAAAGTGACAGCGAGTAACATCTTAATGATTATAGATGTGGAGTTTATTCAGCTAGTGACTGCTGGGGGCATGTACGCAAATCAAGCAGCTCTGAGGAGTATGTGCTCAGAGTTTATAAAGGCAAAAACCACAACTTAATGGTTAGATTACACAAGCAGGGAAGTACAGAAGCCAAAGATAGTGATCAGTTAATTGCCCGGCAATCAATTTGTTGCTCCACTGGAAAGTCCCCAAGTCTTTTTTTTTTTTTTAAAGCAATTGGGGTTAAGTAACTTGCTCAAGGTTACATGGCCAGTTATTTTTTGGCGTGGTGCTCAGTATTTGAGCCCGGATTCAATCCCCAGGTTATCCCAACACTGGAGCTGGCACCTGGCTGCCCCTAAGCAATTGGGGTTAAGTAACTTGCTCAAGGTTACACAGCCAGGTGTTTCTGGGTAGGTGCTAAGTGTCTGAGCCCGGATTTGATCCCCAGGTCATCCCGACACTGGAGCCAGTGTTCTTACTCACTGTGCTACCTGGCCGCCCCGAAAGTCCCCAAGTCTATCCCGAGAACTAAACAAAAAGGGGGGCTATGGGTCCAGGTGGTGGGTTTGGGCAAGTCTCTGGTGGGCTTTGTTGATGGGTTCAGGCAAGTCTCCTAGGTGAACTTACCCAAGACGGGAGAGATGGGGGAGGTTTACAAAATGGTGGTTATAACAATCCCCACTTCTTTTTGCCAGGAGTCAAACACTTTACTCACAATTGTTGCCTGGTAGTGGGGTGATGGGGACATTGTCATAGTGGGAAGAAAGTAACTCTTGCAGAGGCTGATACTAGGTTCCCTTACAAGGAGGAGCTTAATGGAGTTAATACAGGATTGAATGAGTTTTAAGATGGGAAAATGAATAAGGGCCTACAGTGAGGGCCAGGCCAATGAGTAATAATGGTCCAGTTAAGGCGGAGATCAGCATGGTCAATCATGGGGATGTCTGAAATAGGCTCTGGTACCAATTTTCAGCATTTTCCCCCTCCTGTTGTCTGGTCTCCAGGTTCTTGCAAACCAGTGAGAGACTTTCCTGGACTATGCAAGAATTGTTGGCATAAAAACAGCAGGCCTCCCCAAGTGTAGAACAGAGGCCCCCTTGTTTTAGAAACAGGAGATCCAAGCCTCTGTGGTTCTGGAGGAAAATCTCTGCCAGGGAGTTAACTTGTCTCGAGTTGGGATATAGAGTGCTCCAGATGGCTCAAGTCTAGGTCCACCTGTGCACTCAGCTCACGGTATCTGAGCTGAGACACATTTTGTGAGACCATGGAGGCATGCTAACCATGTTCTTTCTGGAGCCAGGAAATAAAGGGAGTCTGAAGAGGGAGTAGAGACAGTAATTGTGGTGTTACAGACTGGGGAGTATGAGGAAGTGCTGACTTTAAAAGCAGGTGATACCAGACAAGTATCAGAGTCCTGGATATCCCCTAGAGTTAAATTCAGTTGATCCCAGTCACATGCCTCAGAACTGGATGTTTGGGAGACTTCCTCAGGGAGGGCTAGACCAACATAATGGGGGGTGGGGGTGGGCATTCATGCAGAGCCAACAGTCAGGGCCAAGGTTGGGTTGGGAAGTGTTTAGATGCAATTACATAACAGAAATTTATTCAGCAGGAGGAGTTTCTTAAGGGATTAGGTAATGGAGGAGGGATTCCATCTATGGTTTGGTGGTTAAACATTCTGATCATTCTACCCTCCAACTGGCTAGCTATTGTGGTAATACAAGAATACACCTGTTTCTGTGGGAATGGGTCTGGAGGCAGTGGCCAGGTAGAGGCAATAGCTAGGTTCCCATCATATCGACACACCTGTTGTTTCTGTGGGAAGTAAGAGTTCAGGGAAACACCTGCTCTTCTAGTGAGCAGTGAGGCACATACAAAGAAGTTAGGACTTTGGCGGGGAGGGGGGGTGGTTCGGTAGGTGCAGTGGGCCTGCTGTTCAGTAGGGCCAGGCCTATAACAAATTTAGAATAATTGGGCTGGGGGCAACTTTATTAGGATTCCATCATTCCCCCTCAAAGAGCTGGGGCCCAAATTCATTTGGGAGAAGGGATGAAGGTCTCAGCTTTCATAGTTTCTTCAGGCTGAAGACAGGTTGTCCCTGTCTCAGTGGGTTCCAAGGAGGAAGTTGATTGAAACCAAACATAGATCACATCCAGAGAATGACACATTAGTATAGACTTGTATCCACCATTTGCTGCCAGCTGTAGGTAAATTGGCCTTTTAATCTGAGAGACACAAATCTGACAGGCAGGTTCAATATGCAGGGCTCAAGATATGAGGAGAAAGATTGACCAGCTCAAGTACATTTTTACTAAACTATTTAGGCTATAGAAAGGAATATAATTTTAGACTGAATAGCTCAGATCTAACACACATTTTAGTAGCTCAGATGTATCCCAGACTTAGTATATGGGATAATGATTAACAATGTGTTTGTACCTTTGTTTCACAAACTTCTTTTCCCTTTGTCTACTTGTTCCCATATCATTCAGAAAAATTCTATTCCAGGGATTTAAGCTTTCACTTGACTATGCAGGTAGGCAGATGACAAGCTCATGTATTAATCTGCCCATTCGGTAATAATGGTCCAGTTAAGGCAGAGGGATATGGAATGACTACACATTCAGATTAAGAACAGCAGAATTTCACATACCTGCATTATATTTATGTCTTTTACTGACCACTTGCTCTAATTAGAGAAATTTACCATAAAATAAAAAAGCAAGGACATGCCAGATATGACAGGATAAAACATCCTTAACTCTGTTTGAATTTATATAAGAGTCACTTTAATTACATCTCATAACCAGATTTAGGAATAACCTGGAGGAAAACATCCCTTTTCAAAGGAAGACAATGGGGAAACTGAGCCAGGAGGGTCCCATTTTAGATTGAGGCTAAAATTGTACTCTTGGCTTTTCCCAAAAGCAAACCTTCACCTGTAGCAGGATTCCCTCTGAGTAGATTGTGGCATTTCTCTCAGATACTTATTTAATGCAGACAATTATATCTAAATACAAACTCACAATAAAACTAGTTGTGGTCCCAATGGCTTTTACCTCAAATGGCAAATCTCACCAATCACAACTTAGGACTAGATAAAATTGCTTTTACTCTTATGGAGTTGCAATAAGTAATAAAGGTTTACCATGACTTGCATAAATAAGAGGTTTCATTTCTCAGTAAGCCAAGTTCATTGTTTAGGAACTCCATAACCCAAACAAGCTCTTTTTTTTTGGGGGGGGAAGGGACTGATGACCTTGCCAACCAGATGGTTTCTAGGAATCTGTCAAGGTTACAAATAAAGAGAAATAGGTAGGGACCCTAAAGAAGGGGCTGATCTGCCTGTCGACTCTGTGATATTCTTCCTCTGTACTGATGAAAACCACATACTTTCTGTGTGGCAAGTCTCATATTTTCAATACTGATTTTTCTTTCCTTGCCAGAATATCTTTCAGGGTTCCCATATTTTATTTTTAGGATCCCAGTATATGGTAGCTGGTCCATGAGGCAACCTTGACCATCTTCCTAAGGGATGAGAGTAGGGAGTGTCTACTCTATCTACCCTTAGAGCTGCTGGGTTATCAGTTTTAAGTTTTAACATTACAACAATAGTCCCAAATAACTTAGTTAACAATTTTACAATTTTCATAAGTGAGAGCCAACTTGTTTTAGCTTCAAGACAGGGTTAACAGGACTTAATGAAATAACATACCTGGTTTTAAACAATTTTTTTTCCCACTGTGTTTTAGATTCAACTAAATTCAGATTAAAAGTTGCTTTGTCTAATATGCTTTCTGGCTCACAATGGTCACTCAAGTTTTACAATATAAAATAATTTTACTACAATTTAGAAATACAATAATAACACAAACAGTAAGATGACATTAATTTCATTTCCAAATCACATATAAAAATTATTGATAGATGATTGGTCTTACCAAGTACAGAGTCTGTTGACTTCTGAACTTATTTTCCCCTTCTCCTTTTTTCATCTTGCCACAGATGAAGAACGTGGTTGTGGGGGTGGTCAATTTGGGAAAGAAGGAGAAAGAGGGCCCCACTCCTTGTGTGGGAAAGACTAAGGACTGGCTAGTGATGGGAGGGTGTAGAGTCCAGTGGCTGAATTAAAGGTCCGGGTTCATTGAGGATGGTGTTTTATTGAATAAGGAGGAAGGTCCTGGGGAAACCCACAAGCTTCCTGACAGGGGTTGCTTGGCTTTTGGGAACTTGAAGCAGAAATTCCAGGTTCCAGTGGTGTGGGAGCAAAGACTTGGGGTTTTGAGAGGAAAGGTTCACCTGCTTACCTAGAGGAGTGGGCTACAGGGTGCCCAGGGACCTAGGGCTGTTGCTAGTGGGGCCCCGATGTAGCTGCTGTGCCTCCCCCTTTGTTCCTTTCACTAGGTGAGGGAGGTTAACTCAAATTCCCTACTATTCTTCTAACTTTTCACTGTATCCTTAGCTTGATCAGATCCAGGATTACAGGGAAAAGGCACTATAATCCTACAATGGGAAGAGGTGGGATAGGTCTTAGGGGAGAAGTTTCTCATTTCCCCCTCTTTTTCCATCTATCTCTCTACCTCCAGAACTTGGCTGGAGTCCAAGGAAATAGAAAGAGAGTTTTTTTCTTTTTCTGTTTTTGCCAATAACCTTTCTTTAAAAGACCACCAATCATTCTAGCCTAGGTACAGTTTTTTTTTTTTTTTGGACTGGCTGCTTTTTTAATCTTATGAGGTGGCAGACTCAGAGTTATTTTATGCAGACACAGAGTGGATACAAAACAAGGACATCTCTCCACAAGAAGTTGGGAAAACTTCCTTGGAGGAACTCTTCCAAAATCCAATCAAGAACTTGACCCTGTACTTGAAAGACAGGTGGACACAGATGATCAAGAACTGAGCAGAAATTCCTAAACAGACAGTTTGTGCACATAACAATTAAACCAGACTGTAGGCAATTTCCCAGCATCTCAGGGAGGCCTGAGGGACAGGTTCTTACTGCCATGTCTGTCAGACTACCCTCACCAGAAACAGAAAAATCAGAAACTGAAATTACTCTCCTCTGGAAGTCATAACAGGACTCCACAATAGCTGAATGCAGGGACAAGTTGGAGTCAAGGAGGGATTAGGCCCACACTGCCCGGGGTTCCTGGGGCCCTAGAATGTCTCAGGGCTCAGCTCCCCTCAGAGTCAGGGCAGGGATAGTTCTTACCTTTCCCTGCAGCCAAGGTCCTGATGTCTCATGAGCGACATGGAACACCTCAATCTTACTTGGGCCTCCAAAATGTTGAACCAAAAGTGACAGTGAGTGAAACCTTAATAATTTTAGAAGTGGAGTTTATTCAGTCAGCAACTGAAGGGGGCATGTACCAAGAAGTATGTTCTTGGGGTTTATAAATGCAAAACCCAAAATTTAACAGTTAGATTACACAAGCAGGGAAGTTCAGAAGCTAAAGATAGCGATCAGTTCATTGCCCAGCAATCAATTTGTTGCCCCACTGGAAAGTCCCTGAGGCTATCCTGAAAACTAAACAAAAAGGGGGACTATGGGTTCCAAGTGGCAGGTTTGGGCAGGTCTCCTAGGCGGGCTTTGTTGGTGAGTTTGGGTAAGTCTCTGGTGGGCTTTGTTGGTGGGTTCAGGCAAGTCTTCTAGGCAAACTTACCCAAGACAGGAGAGATGAGAGAGGTTCACAAAATGGTGGTTATAACAGATCTTTGGTATACATTACATAGATAATTAGGAGTTTAAAGGTAACTGGTGTCAATAGAACTTTACAACCATATAACAGGGATAACACAAAATAAGCACATAAAAGAGAACCTCAGGGTGAAGCTTGAGTACAAGTGCTCCATCATTTCCCCACCTGGAAATTAATATGGCCCAAAATCTTGGGGTAAGGGGTTAAGTTCTCTTCTTCCATAGCTCCTTCCTGCTGAAATTGGATATAGAGCTGTCCCTGCCCCAAGAGGTCCTATGGGAGAGGTCAGTTCTTTAGCTGGCATCTGGACCTTGGTCAATGCTAGTTCCAGGGGTGACACATCATAGTTGTGGACATGGGGTGACATCTGGCTTAAGCCATCAGGCATCTGTAGGTGTAGGTATGATGCAGGAAATAAATATTCCCATTTGGCAGCTTCTGAGATTCTATAATTTTTATCACTGCTTTCATGAAGTTACCTAGAGAGACAACTGCAACACTCTCTAGTAGGAAATGCAGTCTGTATCTGATCAATAAATTCACCAATATGATGCAAACAGCCAAAACAAGGAGACTAAAGAAGGCAGTTATAGCATTGGATTGCTGCTCTTGCTGGGCCCATTCTCCAGTGAGAACTGGAAGGATGGATTTGGCAGGAGTTGGGAGCACCAGTTTGGTAGTGATGACCAGAGTAGTATGTAGGGTTATATTGGGACCTTCATCAAATGTGTGGAAGTACTTCTCTTCCGCCATCTCGGCCTCCATTCTGCAGATGCCTCACGGTCACTGAGAGCCTGCAGGAGCATGGGGCTAGTGGGCCACCTCGGGTTTCCAGTGGTGTGGGACAGGGGTACTTAGTGGAATCTGGACGTGGGAGGGCACAGCCTGGGTGAATGCAGCTTTTCCTTTACTTCTTCTCTCTGTTCTAGGCTGGGTGGGGGGAGAGGCCACAGGAATAGAAAAGGAAGGGAGGGCATGCAACTATTGGGTCCTAAGTGGCTGCCCGAAAGGTTTCATCGGGCATGGGGCTACTTCTTTCTTCATCCTCTCTGAACTGGTGATGTGATAGTCACTGGATGATACCAAGGGGAAATTGGGGAAGGACATCAGGGGAAAGCCATGTTTTAGGACTTGTGATTCACTCATTTTGTCCTTGGCTTCCATACCCCTTTTGCACAAATGCCTGTCACCTTCACAAGTTTTTGTCAGCATGGTGTTATTTGAAACCAGATCTGCATGGCTCTGAAATTCAAGGACCCTATCCCCACCATGAGATACAGAGAGCTTCTCTGCTTTCTTACTAGCTTGAGAAGATAGCCTTCCTCTTTGTGGCTTTCCAGCTCAGACAACATCTGGTGATTAACCTGGATGTCTGGAGGAAAGCTTCTCCTGGGCATGTCATCATTCCTGATCTGGAGCTGGTATTCCCTTGCCGGCAGCTGTACAGTATGGGACCCTAGGAGATGAATGAGATTTTTAAGAAATCTTATGATTCATAGAATAAGCCTGACCAGAAAACATTCTTTATGACTGAGTTGGCTAGCTGGTGCATTTGTTGAAATTGCCTTTAAACTAAGCAAAAATTCAGGTGGCTCATTTAGTGAAATAATATGATTTTGTGTTTCTGATCTTCATAACCAGGCTCCAAGTTACTTTCCAGGTTTATTACACATCACTCCCTTCTACCTATTCTATAGTCTGGGCTTACCTGACATTTTTCTTGTTCCTCAGACTACACCTAGAAACTCTTTGCTTTTGTATTGGTTATGCCTAATGTTTTAGAATGCATTCCCTTTGCACCCTGGTCTCTTGGAATCCCTTGTTTTTTTCTAGGCCCAATTCAAATGTCATGTACTAAATGAAATTTCTTTGTATCCTGAGCTGCTACTTCATTCCACCACTAAATTTACCTTGTTTTTGTTGTCATTCAGTCATTTTTCAGCTGTTTGACTTTTTGTGACCCCATTTAGGATTTTCTTTGCAAAAATACTGAAGTGGTTTATCATTTCCTTTTCCAACTCATTTTACAGATAAGGAAACTGAGGCAAACAGAGTTAAGTGACTTGTACAAGGTCAAGTGTCTGAGGGCAGATTTTAAATCAGGAAGAAGAGTGTCCTAACTTCAGTTCAGACACTCCATCCACTGTGCCACCTAGCTATCCATACCTTGTATTTAATATCTATATATTGTCTATATTTATGTGTATGTGTTATATCCCAGCAAAATGTAATATTCCTGAGAGCAAAAAACTCCTTCAGTTTTATCTTTGTAGTCCTACCTCCTAGCACAGTTCCTGGCATATAAGAGGCACTTAAATGTTTGTTGATTGATTTATTACAGATATATATGTTGTGTATGTGTGTATATATATGTATATATATATATATACACTCATACATACACACATATACAAACACACATATAAATATGTGTGATGCATGTGTATTGTGTGTGTGTGCTGTTATAAAGAACTCCATTCTACAAAGGAGAAAACTGAAGCTCAAAAAGTGAACTAAACTAGTTAGTTGATAACACATTTTTTAAGTATCCATTATTTCCCAAGTATTATGCTAAGTACTGGTGATACAAATGTAAAAAATAACAAACTACCCGACCTCAAGAATTTTACAGTCTAATTGGGGAAGACAACACATGAAATAAAGATCAAAAGGAGGGGTGAAGATTAAGGGAAGGTAACAGACATGGGGGGCAGATGTGTAAATCCAAAAGAGTTTGATCAGATAGGAAATGAAGAAACAGTCTACTTATTTGTCTTCTTTAAATGCATGTTTGGAAAGGAACTCTGCTCCATTCTCCAATCAGAAAGATTCTGGGGCAGAGGGCACTGATGTGTGAGTACCTAGGTTGATGTTATTTTGCAGGATGATGAGATTCCTAGTAAAGATATTAAATGACTTGCCCAAGATCATCAATTTAATAAATGACTCAAATAGAATTTGAAAGTAGATTGCAGAACTTATCTGGTAGAACATATAATTTAAGCTGTGAGGGATAGAGTTTCCTTGGTTTCAATGAAATCACTGCCAAATTCACCAGTAGGTATGGCCTTGATCTAAAAGTAGAAAAAAAGTGGGAAACTTCTTGTTCTATTGCATTAGTCCTTTGTTTTTAATAGGTGCTCTCTGAGGAATCTCATAAGAAAAACTCTGTGAATCTGTACTCTATGCAGTAGCTGCTATAAACAACATTATAGCTTTGCTAAATTTAGCTAGAGTCATGAAAACTATAATCTTGTAAGGGTTAGCTTGGAGAACTGGCCCAAATGAAGACAAGGAGGAATCTGAGGATGATGTTAGAGTGAGTGGTAAGCTAGGGGTCCAGCTCTCCCCTCATCACTTCAAATAAACAAGAATAGCATCCTATATACAGCACAAACAGCAATAACAGGAAAAGGAGCATTGAAAGAGCTTACTCTTGGGGCACAGTCAAAATGGTGGAGTAGAAACAGGACTTCCATGTGGCTCCCACTCCCACCCCCTCCAATTCATGTACAAAATGACTCTAAAAAAAACTTTGGAGCTACAGAACCCACAAAATGACAGAGAGAAGCTAATCTCCCACTAAAGACAGCCCAGCAGGCCAGCAGGAAGGGGCCAGGACAGCTATCTGGGAGCTTACCCCAGCCCCGCATGAGTCAGAGGTTTTAGCCTCAAGGTGGCCACAACCAGCTGCTGGCTGGAAGGACTTCAGATCATCAGCAGCTTTGGCAGTTTCCAGAATTACCAACCCATAGATGCTAAGGATAAAGTGAGAGGTCAGTGCAGTGTGGACTCTGGGAACTGGGAGTTTGGGAGTATGGTCTGGCCTTTACTCTATGGAGTGAGAAGCAACTGAGGCACAGTGGACGTGCAGCTGCTGCCATGTGGCTGCTTCAGAGCTCCTGGCCTGCAGATTGTAGGGGGACCAAGTGGCCAGTCTGAGGGGTAATTACTCTTGCTTTAACCTGCTTGAATCTGTATTGCTGTCTAAGGTGGAGGTCCTGGAATGCATGACCAGTTTGCCAGAGTGTGTGGAGGCTTTTGAGAGGGCACACAACTAATAGCTCCAGCAGCTGCAAAAACCCCAGCAATTGGGACAAAGTTCCCCTTTCTGGTAGCAGAGTTCTACTGTGGCAAAAGGCTCAATGTCAAGTAATTGTGTGGCAACATGAGCAAGAAAAGGAAGCAAAGCAAGCAGAGCAATCCAACATTAGATTCATCTTTGGGGACACAAAGGATCAGAACATGGAACAGGAGGAAGACAGCAAAGTCAGAACTCCTGCACCAAAAGCTTCCAAGAGAAATATGAGCTGGTTATAGGCCACAGAGGAGCTTAAAAAGGATTTTGAAAACCAAATAAGAGAAGTGGAGGAAAAATTGGGAAGAGAAATGAGAATGATGCAAGAAAATTATGAAATGATTGAAGAAAATAACACCTTAAAAATAGACTAACTCAGGGGCGGCCACAGTAAGAGCACCAGCCCCAGAGTTGGGATGACCTGGGATCAAATCAGGGCTCAGACACTTAGCAAACCCACCCAGAAACACCTGGCTGTGTAACCTTGAGCAAGTTACTTAACCCCAATTGCTTAGGGGTAGCCAGGTGGCACAGTGAGTAAGGGCACCAGCCCCAGAGTCGGGATGACCTGGGATTGAAACAAGGCTCTGATGCTTAGCACCACACCCAGAAATAACTGGCCGTGTAAACTTGAGCAAGTTACTTAACCCCAATTGCTTTAAAAAAAAAAGTAGACTTAACTCAGATGGCAAAAGAGGCTCAAAAAGGCAATGAGGAGAGGAATGCCTTAAAAAGCCGAATTTGCCAGATGGAAAAAGAATCTCAAAAGCTCACTGAGGAGTATCATTCCTTCAGAATTAGATTGCAGAAAATGGAAGCTAATGACTTCATGAGAAATCAAGATACTATTAAACAGATCCAAACAAATTAAAAAATAGAAGGAAATGTGAAATAACTTATTGGAAAAACCTCTGACCTGGAAAATAGATCCAGGAGAAATAATTTAAAAATTATTGGATTACCTGAAAGCCATGATCAATAAAATGAACCTAGAAATCATCCTTCAAGAAATTCTCAAGGAAAATTGCCCTGATGATTTAGAACCAGAGGGCAAAATGGAGGCTGAAAGAGTCCACCAATTACCTCCTGAAAAAAGATCCCAAAAAGAAAACTCCTAGGAATATTATAGCCAGGTTCTGGAGTTCCCAGATCAAGGAGAAAATATTACAAGCAGCCAAGAGGAAACAATTTGAATATTGTGGAAAAAGAATCAGGATAACACAGGATCTCCAGCTTCTACCCCGAGGGATCGAAGGGCTTGAAATATGATATTCCAGAGGTCAAAGGAGCTAGGATTAAAACCAAGAATCACTTCCCCAGCAAAAGTGAGTATCATGTTTTGGGAGAAAATGTGGTCTTTCAGTGGAATAGAAGACTTTCAAGTATTCTTGATGAAAAAAACAGAGTTGAACAGAAAATTTGACACTCAGATACAAGAAGCAAGAGAAGCATGAGAAGGTAAACAGAGAAAAGAAATCATAAGGAACTTATCAAAGTTGAACTATTTACATTCCTACATAGAAAAATGATAATTGTAACTTAGGAAACTCTGATAAGAGTATGAGTATAGTTGAAGGGAATAGAAATGTGTGTGTGTATATATGTCTATATAGGAGGGTATATGGGCATGTGAATACATATGTGAGAATGTGTGTATATATGTGTACAGGTATACATAGATAGAGGTCACAGGATCAATTTAACAGGAAGAAATGATACTTAAAAGGTGGAATTAAGAGGTGAGAGAGGAATATAATGAGAAGAGATGGGGAGAGATAGAATGGGGTAAATTATCTCATATAGAAGAGGCAAGGGAAAACTGTTACAATGGAGAGGAAGAACAGGAAGGCAAAAGAGAATGAGTCAACCTTATTCTCATTGATTTTGGCTTAGGGATGGAATGACATACACACTAAATAGGGTATCTCACCCTACAGGACAGTAGAGGGGAAGGGGAAGGGGGGGTAATAGAAGGGAGGGCAGGCTGGGGGGGGCAGGGAAGTTGGAAGAATCCACTTTTGAAAAGGGACAGGATCAAAGTAGAGAATAGAACAAGTGGAGGGTGGGATAGGATGGAGGGAAATATAGTTAATCTTTCACAATATATCCACTATGGAAAAGTTTTGCATTGTACACATGTACAAACTGTATTGAATTGCTTATCTTCCCAGTAAGGTTGGGTGATGAAGGAAGAAGGGAATGATTCTGGAATTCAAAGTTTTAAAATCAAATGTTTAAAAATGTGTATATTATTATTGTTATTTTAATGTAACTGGGTAATAAGATATACAGGGGCATAGAGATCTACCATGCCCTGCTGGAAAGTCGGAGGGGGGATGGGGGAAGATATGGGAGAGAGCAGTTTGGGGGAGGGGATATTATGTGGGAATGCTGTTTTGGGGTGATGGGTAGGGGAAAAATGGGAAGAAATTTTGTAACTCAAAATCTTGTGGAAATGAAAGATGTAAACTCAAAAAAAGGTAGAGATAGAAAAAGAAAGAGCTTACTCTAAAGTTCTTCTTATACGGAAAATAATAGAGGATCATCTTATTGACTCTTTATTATGAGTAAACAAGGTCACTCTTAGTGAAGTGTCCCAAAGGCCCCAAGAGATGAGTGGCCATGTATCATTGTATTTCCTGTTTATAGCATTGACCCCTATTATTGCTGTCTTTGTACTTTCTCTGGATATACACTTTACTATGGTAGGTCAAGGACCATGCATCTTACCAGTCCTGAAGCTTGAGAGGGAGCGAAGTATACAGCTATAAAGACTGTGGAGCATAGAGAGAAGACTGTAGAGGAAGGAGGAACCCTAAATCCTGTGGCATTTCCAAAATTTAAATACATACAGGGAAAAACACATACTCTTCACCCAGACTGAGAGAAAGATAAAGAAGAGACTCAGTCACAAAAGTTTCTTGGAATTTCCCTTCAGCAGTGTCCCAGGAACCCATCCCTATATGCTTTTGGAAATATAGACTTTAAATCTTACTATCACATAATTTTAACCTAAGGATTAAAGAAGCTAGGTAGCTGAGAGGAAAGGAAAATAGAAGAATTGGGTTGGGGAATTTGGGGGATATACCAAATTTCAGTGACCTTTCAGTCAAGTCAGCAGTAATTTATTAAGTATTTACCATAGGACTGGAATTATTAGAGCAGGGATTATTAACCTGTTATCCACTAACTTTAAATATATACTTTGTTAATTCTCTCAAAAATAATTGATTTTATTTTTTTAAAGCAATTGGGGTTAAGTAACTTGCTCAAGGTTACATGGCCAGTTATTATTATTTTTGTGTGGGTGCCAAGTATCCGATCCCAGGTCTCCTGACACTGGGGCCAGTGCTCTTACTCACTGTGCCACCTGGCTGTCCCTAAGCAACTGGGGTTAAGTAACTTGCTCAAGGTTACATCGTCAGTTATTTTTTTGTGGGTGTTAAGTATCTGAGCCTGGAACCGAACCCAGGTCTTCAGACTCTGGGGCCAGCACTCTCACTCACTGCATCACCTGGCTGCCCCCAAAATAATTGATTTTCTCAGTAATTCTCTGTCTTTTATATTATACATTTAAAAATTTTTCTGAAAGGGCATTGTGACTTTCAGAGAGGTGCATGACAGTCAAAAGATAAAGAACTTCTCTTTTAGAATCTCTCTTTAGCAATGCCCCTATTGGTCAACTTTGAGATTCTCAGGTTTTATACAGCCCTAGTGATCTGATAGAATAAAGACTAGGCATATAGGGGTTAGGGAGGGGTACAACAATCCTGTACCTACAAATGGGTAAAATTGCTCAGACAAGATAATTTATAGCAAGGATGCCACTGAAAATCAGTGGAGCAATTGATAAAATATAACTAAAAGAAAATAAATGAACAATTCATCAAATAAAAACATATTAATAAATAATTACTTCACAGGAAAAGATGCTAGAATACTAGAGTTACAAATGAAAGGGGAATGTCATCATTTTATAGATGAGAGCACTAAGGACCAAAAAAGTTAAATGGCTTCCTAAGAGACACAAAAGTAAAAAAAAGTATTAGTTATAATTTGAACTCTAGTTTTCTGACTTGGAATCTAGGATTCATTTTGTAACAGCAAATGGTATCCCAGGAAAATGAGTCAAAACCCCCAGAGGAAGGTGAAGGTATTATTTTTAAATATTTGGTAAGACTCCCTGAAAAGATAATGGAGTAACTCTCCAGACCAAAAAAAATGGCTCAAAAGAGCAATGAAAAATTAAATGAAAATGTCAAAGAAATAGGGAAGGAAAGAGATTTCTTGGGGAAGAAATCAACAAGTTTAACAAGAGGGTATCCAAGTTAGAACAAAAGACAAAACACTCTCCAAAAAAGTAGATAATCTGGGGGGGAAAAGAATGAGAGCAATGGGATACAAAAAAAAAGATCTATAGGCAGAAGAAAAATTAATAGAAAAAACACGAGATTGAAAGAATATATGAGAGCTCTAAAATAAGAATATTGAAATTGAAGAAAGGATATTAAAGGATAATATAAGAAATGAAAATCTTCAAGAAAATTGCTTTCTAATTTTTTCCCAAATTCTTATTAAAAGAAGAGTCTTTACATAGTAATTTATGTTCTTGAGTTTATAAAAAAACTGGGATATTGTTTTGAATTATTTCTAGATCTATTTGTCTAGTCTGTTCCACTTATTTATTTTCATCTTTTTTATTATTACTGTTTTATATTATATTTTGTTATCTGATAATGCTATGCTTCCAACATCTCCTCCCCCATCCTTTTTTTTTTTTTGTCCTTTATTCTCTGAACACTGGAGAGAGTTCTAGTTAGCTACCCACTGGTGACTCACCCTGCAAGTATAAGTGAGTTGGGAGGGTGATCCCAGAGGAGCTTACATGAATTTAATGAAAGAAAATGCAAAATTCACAATTATATCCATGATTTATATCCTAAATTGTATGCATTAATTCTACTTATACCTTTTGCTTTTGATATTATTTAATATGTTGATATTTTACTTCCTCAATATATCTTAAAGCATTAGCTTTATTTTTCCTGAGAAATTAAAAAATAACCACACACACACAAATCTACAATCCCATATGCATGACCTTATATAGCCCCATCTACTGGAAACACTAATTTCTTTTCTCGTGCATTGCTATCCAAACATGTTGAACATTCTTCCGTCTGGTTAATTTATATGGTGGATACCCTGCCCTAGGTTCTTTGAAAGAATAATTCAATATTATTTTCCCTTTTAATAAACATTCAATTGCTTTCTTTGATAGGTGCAGTTTTGTCAGATGTGTCTGTCTGCATGTCAATATATGCACCTCCCCCTCCTCTCTCTGTATATGTACACATACACACATAAATATATATATATACAAGTATATATAAACACACATATAAATTATACACACCCACATATATAAGTTTAAAGCCATTACTATTTGTATAATATTGTGAAATATACTTCTCTAAATCTGTTTTCTCATCTGTAAAAGCAGTTAGTGGGCCTAGGTGTCCTGTAAGTACACTCGAAGCTCTGAATTTATGATTCTATTATGCACAGTGAAATAAGCAGAACCAAAAATATGCAGTGACTACAGCAATCCCATTTTTAAAAAAAATCATCAAAAGGAAGGTGAACTCTGAGTAAGTGAAAGTCCAATAACTGCCCTGGAGATTTTGTAACCACTTAATGAAACATGCCTTCCTCACTGCAGAGTGCCAGGAGACTGATCAATCAAGGCAAATGTTGTATATATTGTTAGATGGATTCAGATGGAATATTAGTTGTTTTTCTCAGTTAAAAAGGTTTACTTTAAAAGATGGAATGGAAAAGCAGCATTTCTTGAAATCACAGTGATGTAAAAAAGTCATTATCATTTTTTTAAAAAGTAAAAGAAAAAGAAGAAATGTGAGTAAGCTGGAAAAATAAAAACAGAAATTCTGCCCCTTTGATAATATGTCATGTAGAGTTTGGTGAGGGCAAAGAATGAAATTAAATAGATTTTTAGTGATATTTTAAAAAAGAAAGAAAGAAAAAGAAACGTAGTAGAATGTCAAGACCAAAAAATGTTTTATTTCTACCCCTTCCTTGTAATCTTTTTATACAAACTTTAATCTACACTGTAAAAGAAGGGAAGCAATAGAAAGGGTCCCATTCAATTCAGTAGTTAGGAGTAGAAACTGCTTTATTTGAATCAGTACCCAAAAGGATAAAATATAATGGAAAAAAGATAAGAGGCACATATAAATCAATCCTGGTGGGAAAAAAATACCATGAATCCTAAAAAGGATGGAACATGGATCAGTATAATACTTTTTCAATAGGGCTATCTATACCTCTGACATATGTGTGTAGACACCTACCTTTTAGACTGTCTCATTCACCCCAACTTGCCCTTACACATACAGGTATAGGTTTTAATAGTTCAATTAATAGTTCAATAATAATTCAATTATACTAAAATTCTTAGGCTCCTGGGGTAAACCTGTTACACAATACATCTTCCCTACTCACCACCCTCTAGATTAGCAAATTCTCTTCTCTTTTTTTTTTGAATTTACAAAGCATCTTTAAGTTCTTTCAAATTGGAGTTATCCTTAACAGGAAACTGGAATAATCTTACACTATTGAATTGATAGCAGAGAACTGCAGAGCTCATCTAGATGGATCTCTCTGGGCCTTTCAGGCTAGCTAGACCATCTGTTCACTTCCAGAATTCTGTGTCATCCAGCAACATCAAAGTAAAAAGTCACAATTGGACTCTCTGGGCAAGGCATATCAGCCCAACTAACTCTACTAACCAAGATTCTGTGTCATCCAATTCTCATATAACAAAGCAACTACAAAACCTGTCTTTCTCTTTCCTGATTCTCTTTCTCAAACCAGAGAGACAACAAAGAGCCAGAGGTACTTCTGAGAGGTTTTACCTCTCTGAATGTCCAGGTTGTACTGAAGAACAATAGCTTGGAACTGAAGTTATCTTCCAATGAGAGTAAATATTTAGTCAGCCAATAAGAAATACAGCAGAAGCTTTCTTGTCAGCTGAACACTTCTATTTCTGGTATAGTCAAGCAACTCCACAAACTAGTCTTTTACCTCCCTGATGAATCTTTTAGTATTTTACCAGGTTCTTCAGTCTTTTAATCATATATGCAGTCTTAGACTCCTGTCTCTAACTTACTTGTATGGTTTAAATCAAAGTTTCCTTGTACTCAGTGGTTTACTTTTCACTTATAAGGTAACAACTCACCATATTTCCCCTGTGAAATCAATCACCCTTTTTTAATCTCTAGTTTCCAAACAGATATATGACTTTTCATTAAAAAAAACAAAAAGCAAAAATACAAAACCCTCAAGTCTTATGACAGTGACATAGGTATGAGCTATGAGACCCTAATGCCTTTTAGCTCTAGTCATTAATCAGTTCTCAAAGTGGTCCTCCATCACATCCTGGGTTCTGGAAAATGGTGTTTCTTCATTCTAACATTTTATCACTTTTTAATAAATGAAAGTTATTTCTCTGCACTGTTAAAGCATTAAATCATTCACATACAAATAACCTAACTTTTCATCCTTTACAAGATGATTTAAGCTTTCTTATTTATTCCACAGTTCATTGTCTGTAGCAAACTCCTCAAATTTCATTTGAATATATATATATATATATTTACATATATATGCTATACACACATACATACATACACACAGATATGTGGATTTTTTTTTACCTAAAGAAGGCTTTTTCTTACTTTTTTTCAGACATCATATTGCTTATATATGATTGAGGTAATACTTTATATCGTTTACTAGTTTCTTTTAACTATTACATATCCATACAAAACTTTGCTTATACACATAGCATTAGGAGGGCATTCAATCTTTCTGACAAATCTAGTATATCTTCTAGCTCTCCACAACATCATATTAAATAATTCCAAGCATTTTTTGCTTTTGAAAGAACAAGTCAAATATGACCTTCCCACCCTATGCTTTCACCCTTACTCTCTTTGAAAATTACAAAATGCTACCCAAAAATATAACATGTAATAATACATGCGGTTCCTGAATTTCTACTCAATTATGATATGACATTGAAAATCACATTTTAAAATAAAATGGAACATTTTTATTAATACATTAAGTTATTAGTACTCTGATTAATATTCAGATCTTCTGGCTTGATCCACAACATTCATGCTTTTGGATCTTAGGAAGGGAGACAAGAGATGAAAGTGAGTTAAAATCATTTTAAAAATTATTTTAATCCTCCTTTTAATGCTGTGACAGCATCAAGGAATTGCTAGCCAAAATTCCTAACATGGACACTGCCTTTGGAATTGTCCTTGTGTTAAACTGAGCAGTGCTGAAAACTGGCACTTTGGTAGTCATGCATCATTCTTTGGGCTAGAAGACTGATCATTTCATCCTTGAGTTAACTCTATGAAAAGATTCAGTGTAGCTCATGAGACTGGTGACTCCAAGACCCAAAGACAGAGATTTTGTTGTGGATTTGTTTCTGGCTTGCTAGATGAAAGAGTCAAGTCTCTCATTTGTACCATTATGACTCAGTTTCCATATTTGTGAAGTTGGCATGATATAAAAAATATCTAGATTGGCTAGATTTCAGCAACAAATGAAGCTTCCTTTGCTACTTAATAACACCATCATTTTAAGTCAATTTGATTCAGACATAATAGACAAATGGTTTAATATTTTCCTAAGAGAGTTTGGACTTTAAATTTATGTTTATGTTCTAAAAGAATACTAGCTTCATCAAAAATTGGATGACTCCAAGCACTGGAGAGCATTATTAGAAATGAAGGAGCAGTTTATTAACATTTTAAATGTCATATCAAAAACATATTTCCTTTTATAATATTTTGCCGCTGTTGGCTTCTATGGTCAATGTGTCTTTGGTAGACACATAGACTGGAAGTCATAAATGCACCATCATTCACCAAAGCTTTATGTTTAATGTACTCTGTATTCTTTTTAATATTTTGAAAATACAGAATTGTATATTTTGCTTTAGGAGGTATGGAGAAGAGACCAAAAATTCTTTAAAAAAAATCCTGCCTTCTACCAGAAGCCTGCCACAGCCCATCATAACTCTAATATCTTCTCTCTGTCAATCATTTCTTATTTATCTTTTATGGAGTCTGTTTATAAATATTTGTTTGTAGTCTGTAAAAGTAGATCTACTACTTGAGTCTAGGAGCTAACTTTTGCCTTTTTTTGTATCTTCTTAGGGACAGTGTCTAGCACATAGTAGATGCTTAATAAGTATTTATTAATTGATTAAAATCAATCTAATAAATTTAACTTACTTATTTAAAAATCCAATGACTTTGATGATCATTTCTAAAATAAAAATAGTATCTAGGGCACAAGAACATTAGAGCTAGAAGGATCCTTAGTGGGTACCTAATTCAACCCCTTTATTTTACAAATAAGAAAACTGAGGTCTAGAGAGGTTAATTGAATTTCCTAAAGTGACTTGAAGCATAAATATCAAAGGTGGGATTTGAAGCCAGATCTTTAGATTCCAGAAACCATGGTCTTTCCATAGCACCACCCTGCCTCATGCTGAGTTTACATCAGAGATGGGAGTAGAAGCCACTTTTAGTGCAGTTTTCTTTCTACCACATTATGTATTTATTCTCCTCCAATGACTTCTAAAGGAGTATATGGTATCCCTTCCAACCAGCTTGCAATGAGAAATACTTCACTCAAGGCAGAGTACTCTCAATTTCATCTAAGTTCATTTTATTGAGTGAACAATTATATCTCAGCTTTCCAGAGTTCTGTTATTGTTCAAACACAAAGGTCAAATTTCTGGGAAGCAAGAGTTCAGAACAAATAACTAGGTCATGTTTTATATCATAGGATTGTACATCTAGAACTGGAGGGGAATTGGGAGGCCATCTAGAATAACCCTCTCATTTTCCATTTTAGAAAAGTTAGATGTGGGAATCTACCTGGCAAAACAAACCCAGGACCTATATGACCACAACTACAAAACACTTTTCACACAAATAAAGTCAGATCTAACTAATTGGAAAAATATCAATTGCTCGTGGCTGGGTCTAGCTAATATAATAAAAATGACAATTTTACCTAAATTAAATTATATATTTAGTGCCATGCCGATTAATTTACCAAAAAACTACTTTATAGAGCTAGGAAAAAATAGTAACAAAATTCATTTGGAAGAATAAATGGTCCAGAATATCAAGGGAATTAATGAAAAGAAATGCTAGGGAAGGTGGACTAGCTATATCAGATTACAATCTGTATTATAAAGCAGCAGTCATCAAAACTACTTGGTACTGGCTGAGGAATAGAGGAGTGGATCAATGGAATAGATTAGGCACATGAGATTCAGAAGTCAATGACTATAGTAATCTATTGTTTGATAAACCCCCAGACCCTGGTTTTGGGGATAAGAACTCACTATTTGACCAAAACTGCTGGGAAAACTCGAATATAGTATGGCAGAAACTGGGCATAGACCATTATCTAACACCACATACCAAAGTCAAATCTAAATGGTTGCATGATCTAGGTATAAAGGTTGATACCGTAAACAAAGAAACCGGAAAACAAGAAATAGTTTACCTGTCAGACTTGTGGAGAGGGAAAGACTTTATGACTAAACAAGAATTACAGAACATTATAAAATGTAAAATGGATAATTTTGACTACATGAAATTGAAAAGCTTCTGCACAAACAAAGCCAATGTAACCAAGATTAAGAGGGAGGTGCGAAATTGGGAAAGAATCTTTACAACCTGTATCTCTGACAAAGGACTCATTTCTAAAATATACAGAGAATTGAGTCAAATGTATAAGAATACAAGTCATTCCCCAATTGATAAATGGTCAAAGGATATGAACAGGCAATTTTCAGAGAAAGAAATTAAAGATATCTATAAGCACATGAAGAAATGCTCTAAATCACTATTGATTAGAGAAATGAAAATCAAGACAACTCTGAGGGACCACATCTCACCAGCCAGATTGGCTAAGATGACAAAACAGGAAAATGACAAATGCTGGAGAGGATGTGGGCAAATTGGAACACTAATGCATTGTTGGTGGAGTTGTGAACTGATCCAGCCTTTCTGGAGAGCAATCTGGAATTATGCCCAAAGGGCTATAAATACTTTCATATCCTTTTACCCAGCAATACCACTCCTAGGGTTATATCCCAAAGAGATCATAGAAGTGGGGAAAAGACCCATATGTACAAAAATGTTTATAGCAGCTCTTTTTGTGGTGGCAAAGAATTGGAAATTAAGGGGGTGCCCATCAATTGGGGAATGGCTGAACAAGTTGTGGTATATGCATGTTATGGAATACTATTGTGCTATAAGAAACAAGGAGCAGACTGTCTTCATATTTACCTGGAGAGGCTTATACAAACTGATGCTGAGTGAGAAGAGCAGAACCAGGAGAAATTTGTACACAATTACAGACACAGTGTATGTGTGATGACCAGCTTTGATAGATTGGACTCTTCTCAGCAATGCAGTGATATAAGTCAATCCCAAAAGACTTATGATGGAGAGAAATATGTGCATCCAGAGAAAGAACTACAAAGAACTGAGTTTATATCCAGGTAGAAGCAAAATACCTGATCTTTTTCCTTCTCTTGTTTGGTTTTATGTCCTGTTTACCATTTTTCATTCCATCTGATATAATCTGTCTTTATAACCTGACTAATGTATAATGTGAAAGTATTTACAGATCCTATACTTGGCTATAAGCCACCATGGGTGGGGAGGGAAGGGAGGGGTACAAAATGTAAAACTCAAGGAATTGTGGAACTGAATCCAGTAAACTAAAAGGAAACAAACAAATTAATTTAAAAATTTAAAAAAAATTAAAAAAAGAAAAGTGAGATGCAAGGAGAAACAAGGAAATGAGGTGATTTACCCAAAGTCACAAAGGTGATAAATATAAGACATAAGATCTGAACCCAGGTTCTCCAACTTCATAGCGAGTAATTTTTTTTCTGTTGTCAAGAATGCCTGAGTTTAGATCCAATCTTAAGGACATTTACTAGCTGTGCGACCTTGGGCAAATAACTTAAGCTCTGTCTGCCTCAGTTTCTCCATCTATAATAAAATGGGGATAATAATAGCATCTATTTTTCCTGGATTTTTGGGAGGATAAAATGAGATATTTATAATGCACTTTGTAAACCTTAAACTATATTTAAAACATGGGGCATATGTATAGGAGAAGAATTTATGAATAAACAAGAGATAAAAAAGAACTATGAGATTTAAAATGTATAATTTCAATGTCTTTATCAATGTTTTGCCAAATCAAACCAATTAAGCCAACATTAGAAGGAAAGCAGAAAATTGGGAAAAAAATTATAGTTTCTCAGATAAAAATCTCATAACTCAAATATGTAGAGAATTGCCAGAATTATAAGAATATGAGTCATTCTCCAATTGATAAATGGTCAAAGGATATGAACAAGAAGTTTTTTGATGAAGCAATAAAATCTCACATATATAAGATTGGCTAAAATGATAGAAAGGAAAATGACACATATTGGAGTGTATGTGGAAAAATTATGACACTAATACACTGTTGGGAGAACTGTGAACTGATCTAGCCATTTTGGAAAGCAATCTGGGATTATGCCCAAAGTTTATAAAATTGTGTATTCCCTTTGACTCAGCAATATTACTATTAGGTCTTTTTCTCAAGTTTATCAGGGAAAAAGGAAAAGAACCAACATCTTCTAAAATATTTATAGCAACTTTATTTGTGGTGGCAAAGAACTGGGATCTGAGGGGCTATCCTTCTACTGGGGAATGACTGAACAAATTGTGGTGTATTATTATGGTGAAATAGTACTGTGCTGTAAGAAATGGTGAGCCGGTTGATTTTAGAAAAACATGGAAAGACATATGAAATAGTGAAGGGTGAAATTAGTAGAACAAAGATAAAATAGTATACAGTAAAAACATTATTGTTTGAAAAATAACTGTGAATGACTAAGTTATTCTGAGTACTATAAATACTAAAATCAATTACACAGGATTTATGAAGAAGATGCTATCCACCTCTAAATAAAAAACTGAAAAATAGAAGTATGATAGTATGGTTTTACAATGTGTGTGTGTGTGTGTGTGTGTTTGTGTGTGTGAAATGGTGGCCCTCTTTAGTACAAGGGTAGGAAGGGAAGTAAGAGAGACAATTTGGAGCTTAAAGTGTAGCAAACATAAATAAAATTAAATATTAATAAGTACTATATAAATGTCATAGTTATTACTCTAAGTCTCAGGGTACACAAACTTTAAAAATTTAAATTTAAAAATGTCATTTCTTTTGAGTCGAGTGACACACAGATTTAGTTTATCGATCATTTGACAAGCATTTACAATAACATTAGCACACATTTGTATAACACTTTACTTCAATAATATATGAGGTATACAACACGGATTTCATTCTCACATTTTACAGATGAGAAAACTAAGGTAGAATAAAGTTGGAGGAAGAATTTGCAGAAAGATCTCCTGACTTCCAATCCAGCATTCACTACATGACAGTCTCTTCTCTTTGAACATTTGTATTTTCAGTGGTTTATTTTTATTTGAATTGGAAGGTTTTACACATGCAGTTTCCAACTGAAAACAAGTGGATTGTATCTAAGCCTCTCTGGGCCTTTTGAATTTTGGTAACTGGTGTTCCTGGAAATGACTCATAGTGGTAGAAGCAACGCTGACTTTGATGACAGAAGATTTCATTTTGAAGCCTGCCTATTTAGTTACCTCACTTTTCTGGGCCTCAGTTTTAGATGACAGTGACATGCTTTAGCCAACTATTCCCTACAAAGCTTGAAGCAAAATAATCTGATGAAGACATCCACTGGAGGATGGATAAGAGCCTTTCTCTTTTCCTTCAGATTTTAGCATAGAGACATTACCCATTTTCTTTCCCCATCTATAGGTAGAACTTCACAGAAGAATGAATGATTGAATAATAATTATTGAGCTCTTACTAGATGCCAGAAAAATTTGCTAGGTGTTATGGTGGATATAGTGCTAAACCTGGACTCATCTTCCTGAATTCAAATCTGGCCTCAGACCCTTACCAACCATTTGACCCTGGGCAAATCACTTAAGCATTTTATCTGTAAAATGAGATGGAGAAGGAAATGGCAAACCACTGTAATATCTTTGCTATGAAAACTCCAAATAAGATCAAGAAGAGAAGACGTAACTGAAAAGTTACTGAACACATGCCAAAAACTATTCTATGGCTAGGGATACACATACAAAGATGAAGATAGTCCCAGCTTACAAGGAACTTAATTCTAACTGAAGAGATAACATGGAAGTGGTGTTACAGCTTGGGAAGTCATAAGTCATAACATAATGAAGTTTTATTATTGCAGTTTACAGAAATGAACTAGAAATGAGTTACCAATGGAAGCTCTGAAGATTTCCATGGAAAATTTTAATAACAAAGAAATGGAGCAGCCTGCATAAAAATAGTGAAATGGCATTTGAAAATAGACCAAGTAATGATATTGCTGGGTCAAAGGGTATAGGCAGTTTAGTAACTCATTGGGCATAATTCTAGATTACTCTCCAGAATGGTTGGATGAGTTCTACCAACAATGAATTAATGTTCCAAATTTTCCATATCTCCTCCAACACTTGTCACTTTCCCCTTCTATTATAACCAATCTGGTAGGCATAAAATGATATCTCAAGGTTGTTTTTATTTTCATTTCCCTAATCAATAATGCTTTAGAGCATTTTTATATGACTATAGACTGTTTTGATTTCTTCTTCAGAAAACTGCTTGTTTATATCTTTTGATCATTTATCAATTGAGGGATGCCTTGTATTCTTATAGATTTGACAAAGTTCTCTATGTATTTTAGATATGAGACCTTTATCTGATAAACTGTCTATAAAATTTCCCCCAATTTTCTACTTTACTTCTGATCTTGGCTACATTTATTTTATTTGTGCAAAAACTTTTTAATTAAATGTAATTAAAACAATCCAGTTTACATGAATTGTATAATAAATATTATATAGAACATAATAGATGTTCTCCATCTCTTATTTATCCATAAATGGTTTGCCTATCCATAAGTCTGAGAAGTAATGTGTTCCATGTTCTTATAATTTTCTTGTAAAATCTCTTTTTATATCTGGGTCATGCATCCATTTTGACCTTGGTAAATGTTGTAAGATGTTGGTCTATGCCCAGTTTCTGCCATATTGATTTCCAGTTTTCCCAACTTTTTTTTTTACTTTTTACTTTTTAATCAATTTTTAAATTTTAATCAATTCTTATTCTAAAATCTTAGATCTTTACACTTGTCACATACAAGGAAAGCATTTATCTTTATGCCCTTATTTCCAATATTACTAAATTATTAGCCTGGCGATTATACTATGGAGTTAAGTAAAATATATTCTTTTAGAATCTGCCATTAGTTATACATAATTACCCAGATGATGCACAGTATGGTATAGTGGAAGGATCACTGTCTCTTGAGTAGAGGACTGGGGTTCAAATCTTGACTTTAATGTGTGACCTTAGATTAGTTGTTTGAAAGGTTTGGACTAGATGGCTGCTTAGGCCCCATCTAGTTCGATCCACCAATCACTCAACCAAATATTTATTAAGTACCTCTTATATGCCATGCACTGTACTAGGTACTGGGTATACAAATTCAATAATTTAAACAGTCTTCCAAGCAAGGGGAACTTACATTCCAAGGGGCAAGATAAAAAGAAAGTATAAAAGTCTAGGGAGTTAGGTGACAAATTAAATACAGAATTAGACTCAAGGTCAAGAGGTCTGGAGTTCAAATTCTGTCTCAGACCCTTATTAGCTTCATTGCCCTAGGAAAGACACTTAATTTCTATCTGCCTCTGTTTCCTCATCAGCAAAAATGGGGATAATAATGACACTTATCTCCTAGGGTTATTGTGAAAATTAAATGAAATATTTATAAAGTTCTTTTCAATCCTCAAAGTATTATATAAATCTAAGTGGTTATAATTAAATACAAAGTAGTTAAATATGTAAGGAAGTTGGGAAGAAAAAAATTGAAGTCTTCATGAAGAAGGTAATACTTGAGCAGCATTTTGAAAGCAGCAAGGGATTCTGAGGCAGAGGTTAAGAGGGAGTATATTCCAGGAATGGCAGACAACTCAAAATTTATGACTGCATGAAGCATAACTTAGCAGACTATCATGAAATATTCCAGAGATTTTCATCCCTTTTCCTTGTTACATTTATTTTTAAAAAACACAAAATACTTTGTTTCAATGTAAAATGACTCCGGGGTAATATTTTGTGATTTTATATTATATACTTTTATATTAATACAGACCAGATAATAACTTGTCATACACGTGTATATGTAAGTATATACACACATATTCATGTATACATACAGACAGGTCCTTATAGCTACTTTTTCTTAGACGATCTTAGCATACTTTTATATGAAGTCTTCAAAATATGCTTGAGGGAGGTAATTAGTATTGTTACCTACCTCAAAATTCAGAAAAAAACTAAGTATATACCTCTGATAACATCATAATTGTGAGTATTGTACCCCCAAAAATCCTTTGAAAAACAACATCTTCAGACTTTGGGACTGTATGCTAGTATCATGAAAGCTTGTTTATGGAGATCTGTCCAATTTAGTTATTTCCATGACTGGTAATCTCCATAATGCAACATACTGACTAATAATGATATGTGGTTGTTGCACAAGGATGGCTAATGCACACACTAAGCCTCCCTGTTGCTGAGCTCAGCCAAACAGCCATGCATGAGTCTAACCAGATGTTTCTCTTGTTTAGGTCAATAAAGTGCATGTTTATCTTTCAAGAGAGAATGTAATGAGTTCATGCATCCTCCAGATCCACCAATTTGACTGCTTAGTTAGATTGGAACACAAACTGGATGAGCATACAAGGCTGCTTACATACTCAGTCCACTTTGCATGTGCTGTCCTGCCCAGTTTCAATTCTAAAAGATGCCCCTAATAGGATAAGCTCCTTACTTCTGAACTCACCACTATGCTGTTAACTTAAGCCTTGATTGACTATGCTTCCCTCAATCTCCTCTCTTGTCTGGAAGCAAAATCCTCCCAATGTCTTCTTTTATAGAGGACAGAAACTTCATGTGACTTTGCTCACCATATTGTGCATCAGTTGTCCTGCCTGGTTCCAAATCCACACAACAAATAACCTCCTGACATCTTGTCTTCCTCTCCCCTTGCATGCTTTCCTGCCTCCTTTTGTTTATTGCCCTACACTTTAGATTATAAATTCCTTGAGGGCAGCAACTATCTTTCTTTTTGTGAATTGTATCCCTAGCATTTATCATAGTACCTGGCACATAGTAAGTGCTTGATAAATTTTTTTTTATTGCATTGTTTATGACATTTAGAAAATATCATCCTTCCCCATCTGAAAGACAGGAAGTATGGGTGAAATTGACTGCCTAAAAATAGTTGCTATTTTAAAAGGACTATGGACAATGAATTTCAATTAACATAAACGAAACAAAAAACTTCTTTCCCAATTATCCTCAAGTACTTAATACCATAAGTTTTGTCCATATCAGTTACAAACTGGCTCTTCCTGCCTTTCCGGTCTTATTACACCTTATTCTTTCCCACACACTCTGTAATTCAGTAACACTGACCTCCCTGATATTTCTTTCAAGACACAGTGTTCTACATAAAGTAAGCACCTAATAAATTTTTGCTTGAATGAATGAATGAATGAATTTGGACTTTCTCCCTGGATTGCCAAGGTCACAAGAGTTACCCTGGATTTTAAAGAGAATAAGATTGAAATGAGCCCAACAAACATCTTTAATTACTAAAAGAACACAATTCAATAATAATTGGAGAGGTAAATGATAATTCAATGCAACACAAAAGCTGCTACAAGGTAGTGTTTGATTAATCACCAGAGGAACAGCAAAAATAGTAAGCATTCTAGGATTTCAGGGGAAGAGGAGCTCACTGCAGAATGGACAATCATGATCTACTTTGACGTGGAAACCAAATCATCCTTTTTCCTGAGATAAAGCTGCCCAAGACCTTACCATCTGCCCTGCCACTGTCCTTGGGATAGCAGCACCTTAATAATCTTTGGGCCTTATGATTTGTCTTGTGCCTGAATACAAAGATCATCAGGACTTTTCCATATACCCTGCAGATTCAGGAAATTCCATTGTTACCCCACCCCATTTCACCTCCTTCCCCTTTATAGTTCAAGCTTTCTGAGTGAAAGGACTGTCTTATTTTTTTGTTTGTTTGTGTCCCTAGCACAGCACATGGCATATAGTTAGTGCTTCATAAATGCTTTTTCATTAATTCATTCAAATCTGTAAGTGCTTTACATACATTATCTTATTTGAGCCTTACTATCCTGTGAAATTTGTAAAAACCAAACAAAAAACCCAGCATGATCCTTACCTACAGATGTGGAAGCTGAGACTTGGGCCAACTCATCTCCTTATTGCTCCCTATACATGACATTCCATCTCCTGCCTCTATACTTTTGTGAAAACTGTTTCCCATGCCTGGGTTTCTTTCTCTCCTTGTCTCCTCCTTTAGGATTCACTAGTTTCCTTGAAGCCTCAGCTCAAGTGACCCCTCCTAGAGGAAGCCTTCCTTGTAGCAACAAACTTCCAGTGTCCTCCCTCTCAAAATACGTGGTATTCAACTACTTTGTACTAAGTCTGTTTATATTTATTTTATATTTAATTATATATGTGTGTGTGTTGTGTTCCCATTTATAATTTAAGTTCCTTGTGAGCTTATAATTATTTAATGATTTATTTGTATGATCAGCACCTAGCACATTGCCTGGTACATATTAGACACATAATAGATGTTTGTTGAATGGGTCCTTGAGCTATGCACATGTTGGGTCTCCTCAATAGAATCACTTAATGAGTGCAAGGAATATTTAGTTTTTATTTTTATATCCCTAGCAACTAATACAGAATTATAGAATTTGAGAGTTGTAGGAGACTGCAAAAGCCATTTAGGCCAGCTCATGACAAGTATATATTTTATTTGTTTTTACCTTTTCTTTAGCAACCCACTCAGAGGTGAAGTTTCTTAAAGAGAAAAGCTAAGCTAGGCCTCTCCTCTTCCATGAGTTTATTGTCCTAAAGTGCTTAATAAATGTTTGTTGAATTGAATTGGACTGCATTGATTGGGAAGGCTTTATGGAAGAAAAATTTGAGCTCAGTCTTATGAGTTGGGTAGTATTTGAATAGTTGGAGAGACATGAGGAGGGATTCCAGGAAAGATTTTTAGCACAAGTAGAAACAAAGAGGTAGGAACACTGAATACATATTCAAGGCACTGCCAGTACAACAGATTTGTTGGATCATAACATTGAGGAAGGTGAATAGTCAGCAGAATATTAAAAGGTAGTTCAGAGGCAGATTGTGCAAGATTTTGTATGCTAGACTGAGCAAGATAGCAGTCCATCTTCTAAGGAATCCTAGTTTATTATTTTTTCCCAGTTGAATTGTATTATCAATAATTATTAATATTAACTGAGGTTGCAGTTTAGTGTATTGGGTAGATTATTCATAAAGAACTTGGAAAAGCATGTGGACACAAAAAGGAGATGTTGAAACAGATGATCTCTAAGGTCCTTTTCCTCCCTAAATCTGTGATCCCATAACATCACATGAGCATACATACCTGTGTACATGCACATGTACACATATTAAGAAGACTTGGATAGTTTATGATCTACTCCAGTGGAAGAAGGACCATTGATCCATCGATATCGCTAAGGATCTATTTAAGTTCTGCAAAAGGAAATTTTAAGCAATCAATTAAATACAACAAGCATTTATTAAGCACCAACTATATGCTAGGCATTAAGTATAGAGACTAGACCTGAGAAGTCATTAATACAGGGAATTCTCAGGTAAAGGAACTCCCTCTGCTAACTCTCTCTATCAGCACTTTTCTGAAACTCATGGCCGGATTTGTCTAGAGCAGCGATTCTCAGACTTTTCTAGTAGAATTCTTTTAATGAACTCTGGCACAATTTTTGTAGCAAAATCTTAAATTATTACTTTAATGCCTTTAAAAAGCAACCTAATGTTCATGGAAAAAAGAGAAATACTGTTTTTGTTCTTGTGGTGGTGGTAGTGGTGGTTTAGGGTTTCTTGCAGCACAGTCTTAGATACATTGGTCTACAACACTGAGAAGATAAATAATATTTCACACAGCCAGTAAATGTCAGAGGAAGAGCTTGAACCCAGGACCCGCTAGTTTAGCAGTAGCACTGTATTCATTCTGTCAAAGGTTCCAGGGATACAAAAAGAAGATTGAACTTTCTTTGACCCTGAGGAGTTTCTTTTCTACCAGGAGTTTATATCCTCTCATGAACGTGTAGCACAGTTTATCCAACAGAACGATGGAGTGTGATATCTAGTCTTTCATGAACCCTTCTGATGATTTAAAATCATGGGGATTTCTTTTCTTTTGCACAGTTTGAAGACTCTCTGATAATACTAAAAAACAGAAAGGTCCATTTTACAAGTCAGTCACTTATGGATCCTTCCTTTTAAGGTTCTTCCTTTAGCCTGTTGATGGTAATATCCATAGTGGGCACAGGGATCCAGTAAAAATAGAAAAAGCACCTTACCAAAAATTAACCTATGGAATAATAATGTTAACTGTTTGAGAAAGGGAAGTTTGAGCTTCCTATAGTGATTTAGGTATTTACTGGCTACCCCAGCTAACTATGTAAGAGAGAAGCTCCCTGGCACTTAGTTTTCTTGATTACCTTGGTGATATGTAAGTGTCCCCTTTTAAATCAGTCTATTGTGAACTCTCTAAATGTAGTTTAATCTTTAACCTGACTTAGTATATTTATAAAGTCTGATTAAAAAGTTTGTCTTTTTAAGGAATATATAAGATTGTGACTCAGCTTAAGTAAATTTGTCCAACTCTATCAAATTATCTAATACATTTATTTCTAAAAATACTCCAGGTTTGAGAGTTTGTTCTCTGAACAATAGTTGGTGTACTGGACAGAGTGCTGGGATTTACAGACTAAAAGACCTGAGTTCAAATCTTACCTCATTCTAGTCTAACATTCCTATGAATCACTCCTGTACAGATTTTCTTATACTACAAATTAATTATTATGTTTTGCTTCTTGAGTTGCATAATCTATTTCAAATTAGCTGGTTTCACTACTACTTTACCTAAGCAATTAAATTATGTTTTGCTTCTTGAGTTGCATAATCTATTTCAAATTAGCTGGTTTCACTACTACTTTACCTAAACAATTAAATTATGTCGAATCATTTCAAGCTAGATTCAGTCTGGTAGGAAGCTTGAAGTTTTCAATGTAACCATTTATGATGGTAAATCCAGATTTGATTTGAAGTTTTTCCTGAAACTAAATTATAAGGTGGCCTCATTTAAAGTGAGATGTGTTGTCCTATTAAGATAATTGTGATAATTTAGAATTTAATGCAAAATACATTCTATAATAGGTGAAATCCCCTTCTACCAGAACAAAATGCATCTATCACCCTTCAGGAAGGGAAGAAAGTAATAGAGGTGTATGTTATTTTCTGTAATCTTGATCCTAGTGCAAACATGCAAAAATCCAACAAGCTGTTTTAGCAGATACAAAAACCTTTAAATTAAATCACAATCTGGAAATTTACAGTAAAGATATTATATTTCATTTATAATTTTTAATCTTTTATTAGTTTAACTTAGTCTCTAATAATGACATAAATTCCTACAAATCAGGAAAAAATATTTCCTTCCTTTTCTTGCCTGTATTTCTGTGACCTCTAACCTAGCCAGGGTTATGAAAGCAGAGAGAAAGAACCTCACAATTTTCCCTTCTTATCTCCCACTGAAAGACTAATCAAAAAGTAAGAGAGAGTACATCCTAGCTTAATGTTACAGATCACTGGAAGAGCTATTTTCAGATTTCACTGGTCTTTTCCACCCTTCTAATCTCCCTTTCTGCACTGTCTTAAAGCAGATTTTATGGGTGACAAGGTGTTCCCATTCAAAGTTCTCCAAGGTAAACAGGATCTTGGGCATCCTAGAAAACTTTAGAAGTGTAAGTCCTAATCAAAGTCCACTTCACTGTCTGTGAAATAGAAGTTTTCTTCAGTAATCTAAGGTTGTCCTAAGTCAATGAGTATAGAATTAATGACCATGCTAACTAGGATGTCCAAGTGGTTACTGCATAATCAGTGACCAAGTATCTAAGGAGAGTTGAGGGAAAAGATAGGAAAAAAAGACAAAGAGTAAGAAAAAAAAAGAACAAGCTTTAACAAAGGACCTCCGGATTAATTTTAATTAATTTTTTTTGTTTGTTTCTAGCAGCTGTTACTAGGCTGTTGAGTGTTCAAGTCAAGGGGATTACTTTTTTTTTTTTTGGCTGTTTAGGGCAACCTGGGTAATTCTAGCCTCCCTACAGTCTTTCCCTGGGCAAAGATCAAGCTAAGTCCTTTAATTTAATGGACACTCCGAACTGGGGACTAGACTATATCTGATCTGGAGCCAAAAACACTAACTAGGTTTTTGCTATGTGCGATTGGCATGTGTTGATCAATCTTGCCAACATTTAATCCTAGAAATACATACTCACACAGCTTCCATGGTCTCAGAGAGCCTTCAAGTTTATTCAGGCAACCACCACAGAATTCCAATTCTGACATCATTTTGTTGTTCCTGAAAAAAATATCCCCAAACCACTTTCTATTTCTAAATCTCTGATCTTATTTTTAATTTCCAATAATTTCAAGTCACATATTCTGAGCACAGAATATTTTTGCCGTTCACTAGTTAATGCCTTATTTCATTTCATAATGCTAACTAGGATGTACAGGTGGTTACTGCATAGTCAGTAGTCCAGTCCAAGCTATCCATAACCATATAAAACATTCTCTAAGTCCCTACTGAGTAGAGAAATGCAAACTAAAATAACGCTAAAGTACTACCCTACAGTTAGCAGATTGGCTAATATGACAGAAAATGACAAATGTTGGAAAGGATATGGGAAAACTGATATATTAATTAATTGTTTGTGGAACTGTGAACTGATTGGTTGAATCTATGATCAAAAGGCTATAAAATCTTGCTTATCTTTTAACCCAGCAATACCACTATTAAGTCTTTATTCCAGAGAGATTTTTTTTAAAGGAAAGGGACTTATATGCACAAAATATTTGTAGCAGCTTTTTTTGTGGTGGCAAAGAATTGGAAATTGAGGGAATGGCCATCAATTGAGGAATAGCTGAACAAGTTGTAACACATGATTGTGAGGAAATACTATTGTCTTTTAAGAAAGGACAAGCAGAATTTTCTCAGAAAAACCTGGAAAGACTTACATGAACTGATGCAAAGTGAAAAGAGCATAACCAGGAGAAACCTGGACATAGATAGTAATAGCAATACCATATGATGATCAACTCTGAATGACTTAGCTATTCTCAACAATACAATGATCCAGGACAATTCCAAAGGACTTACGGTGAAAACTGTTATCCGTATCTGGATAAAGTACTAATGGAGTCTCAATGCAGATTAAAGTATACTTTTTAGTTTTTTTTAATTTTTCTTTTTTATCTGTGTTTTCTTTCACAATATGAATAAAATGGAAATAATTTCACATAACTGCACATGTATGATTGATATAAAATTGCTTGCCTTCTCAATAAGAGGGGAGGGGAGGGAGAGAAAAGAGAATTTGGAACTCAATTTAAAAATTAACATTAAAATTGTTTTTATATGTAATTGGGTAAAATAAAATATTAATAAAAGTTTTCAAAAATCAGTTAGTTTTTAAGGTGTAATGGTTTCTTTCCAGAGACCAGAAAATCTGCTTTCTTTTGCTCCCAGACAGACAACTTTTTATTGAGTAGGGGGTGGAGAGACAATTAGGAACTTAAAAGGTATTTTAAATTTAATGCAATCTTCATTTAGATTATTAACTAGACCAGAGGAACATTTTTAAACCTAGAGAAGATGTCAACCAGTGACCTTTAATATATAGACCAAGATTTTTATTACATTCATTTTTTCTATTACTTTGTATTATTAATCTTTTAGTGTTGTGTTATGCTAATGACCATACATTTTCCAAACATAGTTAGGGACATGGAGATACAACAGATAGCAATTTGTCTTGCACTGAAATTGATCCTCTGGACTAAATTGTCTGTCATAAATAGATTTAATTTTTCTCAAAAAAATTTAAACTATAGCTCTGGAACATTTGCCACTAATAAATATATACTGAAAACTTAGTTATTAAAAGAGAATGTCATAATTTAGTTTAATTCTTCTAGTCCCCATTCTTCTGTTTACTCCCCTAATTTTAACCCCAGGATCTTTGCAAGTTTCTCAATGAAAATAAAAAATAAATCAGATGTAAGTGTCCTAATGTAAACTGGTTCTAGACTAAATCTTAAAGTCACTTGCAAAAACAAAAATCTTAAGCTGCAAGCTGCTGGAGCCTTTGAGTGATAGCTAATATGTCAGAGTTGTCCTCTGGAGTGTTGGTTAGATTAAAGATTATTCATGGATTGGACCAGTTGTTTAATATTTCACTATAGAGTCATTCAAGATGTTACCTATTCTGAAGTATTGGAATTTGGGTAGGGAGAAGTCTATATTCTTCCACTTTCAAGAAAAAAATTATCTAACTTTAAAACTGTATGGTCACATTTTCTCCACTGAAACTCTCTGGGGACCAGTGCTCTTTTTACCTCAACATCCTTTTGGAAATGAACATTGAATTCCTCTGAATAAACAGACATTTTGCTTAAGAGTCTCCTAATGGGAGCTATCAAGTATGTGAACATTTGGGAATTTTTCTAGCTTTTTATAAACATATGAATTCATCAAAATGAGTTCTTTAAATTGAGAATGTAATTCTTTACAGTGACCCTAAAGATATAAAATACATCAGAATTCTTCTAATTAACATAAAATGCAGCCGCTAAGGCAAAAGTGAATATAATATGCTGATGGCTATTACTCTATACTACAGGAGAGCACAGGAAGGACAGAGTAGTGAAAAAGAGAGTTGATTTCTGTTTCTTTTTTTTCCCAAATGCTTTATTAACTTATGACTTACATCATTAACTTCCACCAGATTTTGAGTTACAAAATTTCTCCCCGTTTGCCCCTACCCACCACTCCAAAATAGCAATCCCATAGGATATCCCCTCCTCCAATCTGCTCTCTCCCATATCTTCTCCCATACCCACTTCAACTTTTCCAGTAGGGCATGGTGATCTATATGCCCCAGTGCCTGTATATCATATCTTATTTCCCAATTACATATAAAATAGTATTAATAATAGTGTATACATATACATATATATGTATATATATATGTGATTTTAAACATTTGATTATAAACTTTGAATTCTAGATTCATTCCCTTCCTCTCTTGTCACCCACCCTTACTGGGAAGATAAGCAGTTCAATATAGGTTGTACATGTGTAGCTAATGCAAAATATTAACATAGTAGATATATTGAAAAAGACTGACTGTATTTCCCTCCCTCCTATCCCACCACCAGACTTGTTCTATTCTCTACTTTGATTCTGTCCCTTTTCAAAAGTGAGTGCTTCCAACTTCCCTCCCCCCCCGCCAGACTGCCTGCCTTCCATCATCCCCCCTCTCATTGCTTCCCCCCCTACTCTCCTGTAGGGTGAGATACCCTATTTAGTGTGTATTTCATTCCCTCCCCAAGCCAAATTCAGTGAGAATAAGTTTGGCCCATTCCATTTTGCCTTCCTATTCTTCCCCTTCATTGTAACCATTTTCTTTTGCCTTTTCTATATGAGATAGGTTGCCCCAATTCCTTGCTCACCTCTTAATTTCACCTTTTAAGTATCATCCCTTCCTATTAAATTGTTCCTGTGCCCTCTATCTATGTATACCTGTAATCATATATACACACATTCACATATGTATTCCTGTGCCCATATACCCTCTGATATAGACACACAAACACACACACATATACATTTCAAGTCCCTTCAGCTATTTTCATACTGAGAAAAGTTTTATCAGTTACAATTATTATTTTTCCATTTAGGAATGTTAATAGTTCAACTTTGATAAGTTCCTTATGATTTCTTGTCCCTGTTTACCCTCTCAAGCTTCTCTTGCTTTTTGTATCTGAATGTCAAATTTTCTATTCAACTCTGTTTTTTTCACCAAGAATGCTTGAAAGTACTCAGTTTTCTGGGTACGTGATTCTTGGTTTTAGTCCCAGCTCCTTTGCCCTCCTGAATATTATATTCCAGGCCCTTCAATCCCTTAGTGTAGAAACTGCAAGATCCTATGTTATCCTGATTGTGTTTCCACAATATTCAAACTGTTTCTTACTGGCTGCTTGTAATATTCTCTCTTTGATCTGGGAATTCCAGAACCTGGCTATAATATTCCTAGGAGTTTTCTTTTTGGGATCTTTTTCAGGAGGCGATCGGTAGATTCTTTCAACCTCTCTTTTGCCTTCTGGTTCTAAAACATCAGGGCAATTTTCCTTTAGAATTTCTTGGAGGATGATTTCTAGGTTCTTTCTTTGATCATGGCTTCCAGGTAGTCCAATAATTTTTAAATTATCTCTCCTGGATCTATTCTCCAGATCAGTGGTTTTCCCAATGAAATATTTCACATTGCCTTCTATTTTTTTCATTTGTTTGGATATGTTTAGTAATACCTTGATTTCTCATAAAGTCACTAGCTTCCATTTTCTCTCAATTTTTCTTCCACTTCCCTTATTTGATTTTCAAAATCCTTCTTAAGGTCCTCTATGGCCTGTAACCAGCTCGTATTTTTCTTGGAAGCTTTTAGTGCAGGAGTTCTGACTTCTCTGTCTTCCTCCTGTTCCATGCTTTGATCCTTTTTTCCCCCAAAGTAGGAGTGTAAAGTTAGGTTGTTCTGTTTTCTTTGCTTCCATTGTTTGCTCATGTTGCCACTCAATTACTTTATTTTTGGGCTTTTTGCCACAGTAGGACTCTGCTACCAGACAGGGGAGCTTCATGCCAAATGCTAGGGTTTTCTCAGCTGCTGAAGGTGTTAGTTGGGTGCCCACTCTGATGCCTCCACACACTCTGGCAAGCTGGTTGCATACCCCAGGACCTCCGCCCTAGACAGCAATCCACATCCATGCAGGTTAAAGCAAGAGGGATTACGCCTCAGATTGGCTGCTTGGTCCCCCTACAAACTGCAGACCAGGAGCTGAAGCTGCCATGTGGCAGTGGTCTCCTCAGTGGCTTCTCCCCCAGGGGGCAGAGGCAAACCTCACTCTCAACTACTGGATCCCAAAGTCCACACTGCACTGACCTCTCACTGTGTCCTTAGTATCTATGTGTCAATAATTTTGGAAACTGCCATAGCTGCTGGTGATCTGAAGTCCTCTAGCAGGTGGCTGGTCAGGCTTGCCTGGGGTTAAGGCCTCCAGCTCATGCGGGGCTGAGGTCAGCTCCCAGAGCACTGTGCTGGCTGCTTCCTACTGGCCTGCCACGCTGTCCTCTGTTGGAGGTTAGCTTCTCTGTTTCATTTTGTGGGTTGTGTAGCTCCAAAGTTTCTTCAGAGTCACCTTTTACATGAATTGGAGGAGTTGAGAGCCAGAGCACCATGGAAGCCCTGTTACTACTCTGCCATCTTTGGCTTTTTTACTGCTCATAATTTCTTAAAGCACAATAATATTCTATCACAATCATATACAACAACTTTCTCAGTCATTCCCCAATTGATCGATGTCCCCTCAATTTCCAATTCTTTTCTACCAATGAAAGAGTTACTATAAATATTTCTGTACACATAGGCCCTTTTCCTATTTTTTTAGTATTGTTGAGATACACATCTAGTAGTGGTATTGCTTGGTCAAAAAGTATGCATGATTTTATAGCCCTTTGGGTGTAGTTCTAAAGGACCCTCCAGAATGATTGAATCAATATACAATAACACCCATAGTACATTAGTGTTTTAATTTTCCCACATCTGCTCCACCATTTGTGAATTTTTCCTTTTTTTATAATATTAGCCATTCTGACAGGTGTGTGGTAGTAACTCAGAGTTGTTTTAATTTGTATTTCTCTCATCAATAGTGATTTAGAGAATTTTTTCATATGACTGTAGAGAGCTTTTATTACATTGTCTGAAAATACCCATTCATATCTTTGATCATTTGTCAATTGAGGAATGGCTCTTATTTCTACAAAATTGATTCAGTTTTCAATTTTGTTCAGTTTCAGATTCAATTTTGTTTGGGAAATGTCTTTATCAGAGAAAACTCATTTTTTTCACAATAATGACTAGCAACTATGTATTTCCCTCCATACTATTTCCCCCCTGTTTATCCTACTTGCTCTCACCTTTTAGTCTGTTCATTCTAAAAAGGTTTTTGCTTCTGACTTTTACCTCCTCCAAATTGCCCACCCTTCTATCAGCTCCTCCTCCTTCTCTCTTATTCCTTTGCCTTTCTACTTTCCTGTATACTAATGTAGGTTTCTATACTCAACTGATGTGTATATTATTCCCTCTTTGAGCAAATCATATGGAGAGTAAGGTTCACATACTTCACTCCCTGCTTCCCCCACTTTCCCCTACAATGTAAAATCTCTTTCAGGTCTCTTTTATGTCAGATAATTCATCACATTCTACCTCTCCCTATGCTCTTCTCCAACCAAGTGCATTCTTCTTTCTCATCTCTTAAACTTATTTTTTTTGATAATCACACCATTGCATTCAACTCATATGTCTGTTTTCTGTCTATGTATACTCTTTTAATGTCTTAATAATGACAAAGTTTTAAAAATATTTTTTGTTTATTTTTAGTTCATAACATTCATTTTCACAAGATTTTGAGTTACAAATTTTATCCCCATCTTTCCCCTACCCACTGCCCCAAAATAGCAGTCCCACAGGATATCCCCTCCTCCAATCTGCTCTCTCCCATATTTTCTCCCATATCCCTTTCCACTTTTTCAGTGGATCTCTATGCCCCAGTGCCTGTATATCTTATTTCGCAAATACATGTAAAATAGTATTAATAACAGTATCTATCTATCTATCTATCTATCTATCTATCTATCTATCTATCTATCTACCTATCTATCTTTCTATCTATTTAAACATTTGATTTTAAAACATTGAATTAAAGATTCATTAACTTCTTCCATTGTCAACCACCCTTACTGGGAAGATAAGCAGGTCAGTATAGGTTGTACATGTGTAGCTAATGCAAAACAATAACACAGTAGATATATTGTAAAAGACTGACTATATTTCTCCCCCTCCTCTCCCACCTCCCACTTTTGCTATTCTCTACTTTGATCCCATCCCTTTTCACAAGTGGATGCTTCAAAATTCCCTCCACCCCAGCTTGCCCTCCCTTCCATCTTCCCCCTCTCTCATACCCTTCCTCCCTACTCTCCTGTAGGGTGATACCCTATTTAGTGTGTATTTCATTCCCTCCCCAAGCCAAATTCAATGAGAGTAAGGTTGACCCATTCCCTTTTGCCTTCCTATTCTTCCCCTCCATTGTAACCATTTTCCCTTGCCTCTTCTTTATGAGATAGTTTACCCCATTCTGTCTCTCTCTATTTCCTCTCATTACATTCCTCTCTCACCTCTTAATTTCACCTTTTAAATATAATCTCTTCCTTTTAAATTGGTCCAGTGACCTCTATCTATGTATACCTGTAAACATGTATACACACATTCACATATGTATTCATATGCCCATACCACCCCCCCTCTCTCTCCCTCTCTCTCTCTCTATATATATGTATAATTTCTATTCCCTTCAATATTTTCATACTGACAAAAGTTTCATCAGTTACAATTATTGTTTTTCCATGTAGATATATTAATAGTTCAACTTTGATAAGTTCCTTATGATTTCTTTTCCCTGTTTATCTTCTCATGCTTCTCTTGCTTCTTGTATTTTAATGCCAAATTTTCTATTCAACTCTGGTTTTTTCATCAAGAATGCTTGAAAGTCCTCTATTCCACAATGACCATATTTTCCCCTGAAACATGACACTCAGTTGTTCTGGGTAGGTGATCCTTGGTTTTAATCCCAGCTCATTCGACCTCTGGAATATCATATTCCAAGCCCTTCGATCCCTCAGTGTAGAAACTGCCAGATCCTGGGTTATCCTGATTGTGTTTCCACAATATTCAAATTGTTTCTTCCTGGCTGTGTGTAATATTCTCTCCTTAATATGGGAATTCTGGAACCTGGCTATAATATTCCTAGGAATTTTCTTTTGGGGATCTTTTTCAGGAGGTGATTGGTGGACTCTTTCAACCTCTATTTCACCCTCTGGTTCTAAAACATCAGAGCAGTTTTCTTTGAGAACTTCCTGGAGGATGATTTCTAGGTTCTTACTTTGATCATGGCTTCCAGGTAGTCCAATAATTTTTAAATTATCTCCCCTGGATCTATTTTCCAGGTCAGTGGTTTTTCCCATGAGATATTTCACATTGCCTTCTATTCTTTCATTGTTTGAATCTGTTTAAGAGCATCTTGATTTCTCATGAAGTTATTAGCTTGCATTTGCTCCAATCTAATTCTGAAGCACTGATTCTCCTCATTGAGCTTTTGAGACTCTTTTCCCATCTGCCATATTTGGCTTTTTAAGGCATTCTTCTCCTCATTGTCTTTTGAGCCTCAATTGGCATTTGAGTTATTCTGTTTTGTTTTGTTTTTAAGCAATCGGGGTTAAGTAATTTGCTCAAGGTTACATGGCCAGTTATTTCTGGGTGTGGTGCTAAGTATCTGAGACCAGATTCAATCCCCAGGTCATCCCAACACTGGAACCGGTGCTCTTACTTGCTGTGCTACCTGGCTGCTCTGTAGTCTGATTTTTAAGGTGTTATTTTCCTCAGTCAGGCTGTTGACTCTCATTTTGTAATTTTCTTGCATAGTTCTCATTTCTCTTCCCAATTTTTCCTCCACTTCTCTTATCTGCTTCTTAAAATCCTCCCTGGCCTGTAACCAGCTTGTATTTTCCTTTGAAGCTTTTGGTGCAGGAGTTCTGACTTCATTTTTTTCCTCCTGTTCCATGCTTTGATCCTTTTTGCCTCCAAAATAGGAGTCTAATGTTGGAATCTTCTGTCTGCTTTGTTTCCTTTGCCTGGTCATGTCACCCCTCAATCACTTGACCCCTGGGCTTTTTGCCACAGTACGACTCTGCCACCAGACAGGGGAGCTTTCATCCCAAACACTGGGGTTTTCTCAGCTTCCAGAGGTATTAGATAGGTGCCCTCTCTGAGGCCTCCACACGCTCTGGCAAGCTGGACACACACCCCAGGACCTCCACCCTAGACTGCAATCCAGATCCAAGAAGGTTAAAGCAAGAGTGATTACCCCTTAGACTAGTTGCTTAGTCTCCCTACACTGTGCAATCCAGGAGCTGAAGCTGCCAAGTCGAGCTGGCTGGCTGTGCCAGGGTATAAGCAGCTTCTTGCCCTGGTGGCAAAAGCCACGCACTCCCACTTACTGGGTCCCAACGTCCAGACTACACTGACCTCTCACTTTGTCCTTTGCATCTGTGTGTTGATAATTCTGAAATGGCCACAGCTACTGCTGATATGGAGGCCCTCCTGCCAGCAGCTGGTCAGACCTGCCCTGGGACTAAAACCTCAGGCTCACAGCTGGGCCTGGGTTCGGTTCCCAGAGTGCTGCGCTGGCCTATTCCTGCTGGCCTGCCAGGCTGTCCTCGAGGTTAGCTTTTCTGTGTCATTTTGTGGGTTCTGCAGTTCCAAAGTTTGTTCAGAGTCCTCTTTTTACATTGATTCAGGAAGGTGGAAGCCAGAGCTGCTCAAAAGTCATGTTTCCACTCTGCCATCTTGACTCCGCCTCCCTGGAAGCAGAGTTCTACCATGGCAAAGAGCTCAAAAGCCAAGTAATTGGATGGCGATATGAGGAAGCAATGGAAGCACAAACACTCCATAGAATCCTTTCTTTTAGAGACAAGGAGGATAAAGTCATGGAGCTGGAGGAAGACAGTGAAGTCAGAACTCCTGAATCAAAAGCCTCCAAGTAATATATGAATTGGTTATAGGCCATGGAGGAGCTCAAGAAGGATTTTGAAAATTAAGTAAGAGAAGTGGAGGAAAAATTGTGAAGAGAAATGAGAATGATGGAAGAAAATCATGAAAAGTGAGTCTATAGTCTGCTAAAGGAGACCCAAAATACACTGAAGAAGACAACAGTTTAAAAAATAGACTAACTCAAATGGCAAAAGGGACCCAAAAAGCCAATGAGGAGAAGAATGCCTTAAAAAGCCAAATTTTCCAGATAGAAAAAGAATTTCAAAAACTCATTGAAGAGAATAACTCCTTCAAAATTAGATTGGAGCAATTGGAAGCTAATGGCATTGTGAGAAATCAAGATAACATAAAACAGATCCAAACAAATGAAAAAAAGAAACACAAGGCAATGTGAAATATCTCATTGAAAATACCACTGACCTGGAAAATATTTCCAGGAGGGATGATTTAAAAACTATTGGACTACCTGAAAGCAATAATAAAAAAAAGAACTTAGACACCATATTGCAAGAAATTATCAAGCAAAATTGCTCGGAAATTGCTCTAGAAACAGAGGGCAAAATAGAAATTGAAATGATTCACTGTGCCTCTTGTAAAAGATCCCAAAAAGAAAACTCTTAGGAATATTATAGTCAAATTCCACAGTTCACAGGTCAAGGAGAAAATACTACAAGCAGTCAGGAAGAAACAATTTGAGTACTGTGGAAACACAATCAGGATAACAAAAGTCCTATCAGCTTCTTCATTTAGGTATCAAAGTCTTGGATTATGATATTCCAGAGGTCAAAAGAGCTAGGAATAAAACCCTGAGTCATCTACCCAGCAAAACTGAGAATAATGCTACAGGGAAAAATATGGTTATTCAATGAAATAGAGGATTTTCAAGCATTCTTGATGAAAATAACAGAGCTGAACAGAAAATTTTACTTTCAAATACAAGAAATAAGAGAAACAAGAGAAGTGTGAGAAGGGAAACAGGAAAAATAAATCATAAGGAACTTATTAAAGTCAAACTATTTACATTCCTACATGGAAAAATGATAATTGTAGCTCATATGACTTTTCTCAGTATGAGGACAGTTGAAGGAAATATATATATATATATATATATATATATATATATGTGTGTGTGTGTGTGTGTGTGTGTATGCATACATATGTGTATGTATAGGAGAGTATATGTGCATATAAATATGTATATGAGTGTGGGCATATGTATGTTCATGTATATATAGACAGGGCACATGATGAGTTGAATATGAAGGGATGATATCTAAAAAATAAAATTAAGAGGTGAGAGAGGAATTTATTGGAAGAAGGAGAAAGGAGGAATAGATTAGGGTAAATTATCTCATATAAAAGAGGCAAGAGAAAACTATTACAATGGAGGGGAAGGGCAGAAAGGTGAAAGGGAATGGGACAACCTGAATCTCATTGAATTTGGCCTACGGAGGGAATAACATACACATTCAATTGATTATTTTACCCTAGTGGAAAATAGAGGGTAGATGATAAGAGGAGGGATGATAGAAGGGATGGCAGATTGGGGGAGAGGGTAGTTAGAAGCAAACATTTTTGAAAAGGGATAGGTTCAAAGGAGAAAATAGAATAAGTGGGGTCAGGATAGGAGGGAGGGAAATATAGTTAGTCTTTTACAATATTAACTACTATGGATATGATTTGGTTAACTATACATGTACAACCTATACTGAATTGCTTATCTTCCCAGTCAGGATGGGTAAGGAGGGAAGAAGGGAAAAAATCTAAAAATCAAAAATTTAAAAACACATGTTTAAAAATTTTTTTTTTACATGTAACCAGGAAATAAGATATATAGTTACTAGTGTATAGAAACTCATCTTGCCTTTCTAGAAAGTTAGGGGGTTAATGGGGGAGGATATAAAAGAGAACAGATTGAGGTAAAAGGTATTCAGTAGGCTTGCTATTTTGGGGTGGGAATAGGGGAAATATGGGGAGGAAAAACTGTCACTCAAAATCTTGTCTAAATGAATGTTGAAAACTAAAAATAAATTAATGAATAATTTTTTTAAAAGTAAAAAAAAGTTATCTCTCGTGGATATATTTTCCAGGTCAGTGGTTTTTCCAATGAGATATTTCATATTGCCTTCTATTTTTTCATTTATTTGGATCTGTTTTATGTTATCTTGATTTCTCATCAAGTCATTAGCTTCCAGTTGCTCCAATCTAATTCTGAGGGAATGGTTCTCTTCAATGAGCTTTTGAAATTCCTTTTCCATCTGGCAAATTTGGCTTTTTAAGGCATTCTTCTCCTCATTGGCTTTTTGGGCCTCCTTTGCCATTTGAGTTAGTCTATTTTTTAAGGTGTTATTTTCTTCATTCAGATTGTTTACTCACTCGTGGTTTTCTTGCATCATTCACATTTCTCTTCCCAATTTTTCCTCCATTTCTCTTGCTTGATTTTCAAAATCTTTCTTGAACTCCTCCATGGCCTGTAACCAATTCACATTTTTCTTGAAAGCTTTTGATGCAGGAGTTCTGACTTTGTTGTCCCTCTCCTATCCCACACTTTGATCCTTTTTGTCCCCAAAAAAGGCATCTAATGTTTGCTCTGCTTCCTCTGCTTGCTCACATTGCCACTCAATTACTTGACTTTTGAGCTATTTGCCATGGTAGAGCTCTGCCTCCAGAGAGGAGAGCTTTGTCCCCAATTGCTGGGGTTTTGCAGCTGCCAGAGTGTGCTCTCTCTGAAGCTCCCATAAGCTCTGACCCACTGGCCACACACTTCAAGACCTCTACCCAAGACAACCATCCAGGTGCAAGTAGGTTAAAGCAAAAGTGATTATCTTCTGAATTGTTGCTTGGTTACCCTATGATCTGCAGGCCAGGAGCTCTGGAAGCAGCCATGCAGTCACTGCACAGACTCCACATCTCCAATGCTTCTTGCCCTGGGTAGGGGCCAGACCCCACTCTTGTGTCCCCTCCAGTTCCAACAGAGTTCCACACTGACCTTTTACTTGCTTTTTGGTGTTTATGGATTGATAAGTCTGGAAACTACCACAACTGCTGGTGATTTACTCTCCTGAAGTCTGCTCTGGCTGCTGCTGGTTGGTGGCACCCTGATGTTAAAATTGTAGCTCACTCAGGGCTTGGCTTGTTTCCCAGCTTGCCGTGATGGACCCTTCCTGTAGGCCTGCCACGCTGCCCTCAACAGGAGATTTGTTTCTCTCTGTCACTTTGTGGGTTTTGTAGCTCTAAAATTTGCTTAACAGAGTCATATTTTATAGGTATGTGAGGTGGTTGTGGGGGGAGCTCATGGAATTTTCCTGTTTCTATGCCACCATCTTGGCTCCACCCCCAAATGACAAAGTTTTTAGGAATTACAAATATAATTTTCCCATGTAATAATATAAACACTTTAACTTTATGGAATCCCTTTTGATTTCTCTTTTTTGTTTGCCTTTTTATACTTCTTTTGCATCTTTTATTTGAAGGTCAAATTTTCTATTCAGCTTTGTTTTTTTTAATTAGGAATACTTGAATGTGCTCTATTTCACTTAATACCCATTTTCTCCTCCAAAGTATTATGCTTAATTTTGCTGGGTAGATGATTCTTGCCTATAATCCTAGTTCTTTTGCCCTCTAGAATATCATATTCCAAGCCCTCTGATCCTTTATGTAGAAGTTGTTAAATCCAATTGTGACTCCATGATATTTGAATTGTTTCTTTTTGGCTGATTGCAGTATTTTCTCCTTGATCTTTAAGGTTTGGGATTTGCCTATAATATTCCTAGGAGTTTTCATTTTGGGATCTCATTCAGGAGGTGATTTGTGGATTCTTTTAATTTCTATTTTACCCTTTGGATCAAGAATATCAGGGCAATTTTGCTTGATAATTTCTTAAAAGATGATATTTAGGCTCTTTCATTTTCAATTGGTCAAGTCTAAAGTTTTGAAGGCATTCTTTTCTTCATTGGATTTTTGTGCTTCTTTCACCATTTGGCCTAATCTGTTTTTAAGATGTTATTTTCTTTAGTATTTCTTTTGTGCCTCCTTTACCAAGCTGTTGACTCCTTTTTCATGATTTTTTTGCATCACTCATTTTTCTCCCCAGTTTTTCCTCTGCTTCTATTATTTGATTTAAAAAAAATTTTGAGCTTTTTCAAGGGCTGAGACCAATTCATTTTTTGCTTTGAGGCTTTGGTTGTAGGAATTTTGACTTTGTTTTCTTCTGACTGTGTGTTTTGATCTTCCTCATCACCATGGTGACTTTCTAAGGTCAGATTTTTTTCAATTTTTTGCTCATTTTCTGGCCTATTTCTTAAATTTTAACTCTATGCTAAAATGAGGTTATGCTTTCCAAGTGGAGGGGGTACTCTCCTAAGCTTCAGGATATTTTTTGTATAGCTGTTTTACGAGGTCATTCTGGGAACCTGTAAGTTTTTGACTCTTCCAAGGTGGTATGATTTAGGGAGGGGTGTGTTCACTACTCTCCTGTACTGTACACTGGTTTGTGAGTGACCACAAGCACTCTTTTCAACTCTGGAACTGTAACCAGGATCCCTGCTCCCCTGTGGCCACAAATTCTGCTGAGCTAGTGCCCCTCCTCACACTGGGACTAAGACCCAGGAATTGGACTCAGACACAATTATAAGCAAAGCAACAAAGTCCTGCCCCTGGTGACAGCAAAGGGACTCCTGTAAATCTCCTTCAGACTTGTTGTCTAGTTCCCTTATTTTCTCTGGGCCAAGACGTCTGGAAATCACAATTGCTGCCACTGATTTCAGTTTCCTCAAGGCATGCTCCTGGTTTTCTGGGGCCTGATCTGTGCTAGGCTATACTCCTCTCTCAACCTGGTGCAACAGATCTGTCTTTCCTACAGACCTTCTAAGTTGTCTTTGGTTGAAAACTTTTTTCAATTTGTTTTTATAGGTTCTGCTGCTTTAGAGTTTGTTTAGAGTCATTATTTAAAGGGATTTGGAGGGATTTGGGGAAAAACTTGGGTGAGTCCCTGCCTTTACTCCACCATCTTGGCTCTACCCCCTCCTACACATCTTTTCAAACTGATTTCACATTATTATACTCCTCTTAACATTGTAAATACATTCTACCCAATGTAGGCTACTTTGACCAGAAGCAACATCCCATATCTTTCTTTGGTATCTTTGTATAGATTGCCTACCCCTTATCTGAAATATGTTTCTCCTCTCTTTTGTCTTTTAGAATCTATAGCTCCAAACATACACACACAGAGACACACACACACACACACACGAGTGCATTCACATATGCACAATGTTACAGAAACATGTTGTGTGCATTTGATTATTTCCAGGACAGACTCTGGGTCAGTTAATATCCAGACTGCACTTGGGTTTTGGTGAAATCCATGTTCAGAACATTTTTGGAGCCTTTTTTAAAGTAGTATATTGCTCAAAGAAAACCATTAAGACAGTTCCCAAAACAAGATAGGACCAGCTCTCAGAATGAAAGTGGGGCAAGAGAAGGCATTTTATTTGCATTTCACTTGGTTGCTCATTGCTTAGTGTTGCTTGAGAATCACTCTATTCCCCAGAAGTGGGAAGTTTCCTAAAATGGGCCATGAGTTTCTTTTAAGAGCCTAGAGGAGACAAATAGGCTTTTATGGATCCTGTAGTCTTCTGAGTCATAGCCTGCAATGGTAAAGTCTGAGCCAAAAACTCATCCCCCCTTTAGTGAGTATTATATGCTCTTAATAGAAAAAGGTCTGTGTAGGGCTCCTGGAACTGGAAGTTATGGTACCTCATGCAGTGATAAGAACTGAAAGGCTGGACTGAGTTCAGAAACAAGGGTCAAATAATCACTGTGAGAGTAGGAGACCTCAAATTGTTTTTGTTACAACTGAGTATGCTGTTGGGGAAGACACTCATTGGAGACATAGTGAAACAGTTATTAAGGTTCTTGTTTTTTTTGCTGCTTCCCCTAGCTTACTTTAAAAGGGGGGCAATAATAATTCAGTCTCTAAGAAAGACCATGATGTTTTTGCATTTTCCTCATAAAATGCTTAACCACAGATGCCAAGAGAGAATGCCTTGTAGACCTTCAGAAAGGCTAATTATGTGAGCTAAGCAAAAAAGTACTAAATATTTTCCCACCAGGAAGGAGCCAGTAACTAGCTCTTAGAGTGGCTAGCTCTGGTGCTAGCTAGCTCTGGTGTTATGTTGTCCAACATATATGCAATGGGTTTTTAAAAACTCATACCCATAATCATACAATATTCCTGCATTTGGGTGGGCCATATTCTATCATCTTTGGATATGCCAGCATTTTAGAGCATTGCCTATTTCTTTCATAACTTTTCTTAAAATAAGAGAGGTAATCAGTCAGTCATATGCATTTATTAAGTGCTTACAGTATGCCAGACATTTTACTAAGTGCTGGGGATACAATGACAAAAAAGAGTCCATGACCACAAGGAGCATACATTCTACTGGGAGAGACAACATATAAATAACTCAGTTAAATGTAATTTAACTAATTTGAAACCAAAGTGACTCTTTTTTAATTTTAATTAATGGCAGGAATACTATAGTTTGTTGAGTAGATGCAATTTGTGGCAATGTACATATAAAGAAATATTCTGTGCCTTTTATATTTCTTTGTTGCAATCAATTGTATGTACCACATATAATTTATATATTTTTAAAACAGATATTTCTTAACTGTGTTCGTTTTTTTCTGTACTCAAAAGTATTCCCATACCTTGTTAATACAGCCAATCAGAACGAGCATTTCCTTTGATTTTGCTGCTTTTTCTGTATTCTATATTCTGTATCTCCCTTGTATTGAACGTTAAAAAAAGTCATTTGACTAGCAATTATTTCTCAGAATTTCCTTTCAGATTCCACAACAGAACAAAGAAGATATATACAAAGTAGAATGATGACAATTTAAAAGTGGAAGGAAGTAACCAGGGGAATCAGAGGAGGCCTCCAGGAATAGGTCTGGGGGAAACCAGGGAAACTGAGAGGTTAAAGGGAGGGTGGGGGGCAGAGCACGCCAGGCATAGGGGGGTGACCAGTGCAAAAGTAAAAAGACTGGATTTGCAGTGGTTAGTGAGCTGGCCTCAGGGCTGGGAAGATCTGATTTCCTGCATGGGCTCTGTAGGAACCTATGGGGTTTTCACAGGGCAAGTCACTTACTTCCCTCCTCCCAATCCCCCAAACCTAGGCAATTCTTAGACTAAATTGCAGAGAAAGCGCTGAGCTGCATTGGTAGACAGTGTTTTCTCACTAGAAGCTTTCTATACTGATGGAATCACAGGTCTAGTGAAAAGGAAAATAAACAAACAAAAAAGACAATCCCATGATATAAGGATAAGAAGTAAGGGTAAATTTATTAAGTTCTATGGTTCCTAAGAGGCAGTTAAATTATTAGCGGGCTTTCCACTTTGTGGATAAAACATCACTTTGAGAAAGCCTCTTCTAAGGTGTAAGTTGAAAGGGCTCAGAAAAGTGTTACTCTCTGAAATAAAAAAAGGAGGTTTTTTTTTTAATAGGCCATGTTTCTTCTTCTGTGGAATTGGTACCAGATTGAGTCACACCTCAGACACAGGCAGGGGGCTAATCTCCACCCTATTTTGGGCCTGCTTTTCACAAACCATTGTCCTTTCCTGAGTTTCCCCTGAGCTTCACCACCATTTCATTTCTTTTATCTAATTTGAAAGATAACAGGGTCAAAAGCAAAGAAAAAGGGGGGTAGAAATCAAAAGGACTGCCTGTGAAAGAGAGAATAACACTTTTGTTTCTCTCTTGAATGAGAACTGGGCTTGAACATTCCTTACCATGAAAAGTAGACCAAATTAAAATGCAATGAGTCATATCTGCTTATTATTTGCATAAAGACTCATACCTGTGGCTGCTCTTGGAAGGAAAGGTAGCCAATCTGTACAAATAATGCTGACTTGTGACATACAGCCTCTCCTTTTGTAAGAATTCTTTGAAAAAGGAGACCCTTTTTTGAGATGACAGTGACACTTGTTTCCACCATTGTGTATTTGTCAGTACAGTTAGCCTCATCTGGCCCTGCTTTCAGTCTAGTGCCTAGTAATCCCTGTACCTGTCTTGTGTAGGGTCATCATTCTGTAACTTCTTTCTTAGGAAATCTTAATTCCTGCATTTCCCTTAGGTCTCTACTGCTGGCCCAAAAAAATGTCAAGAGGAGGCCTGCAGCTTATGCTTACACATATCCACTCACTTTTGAAATAGCAAAAGGTTAGAAATGAGAGGAATCATGAAATTTAGAATTGATTCTTTTTTTAAGGAGGATTTAGATTTTTCTTAACATAGAATAGTTAAATAAAGTCATTAAGATTCTATACTTTTGGTTGATTTTTTTAAATGGACACTTTTGAAGATGATAAGGATCCTTCTCCATTCATTAGAACATTCTACTTGTATGACCTTGGGCAAGTCATTTAACTTCCATTGGCTTGTTTCCTTATTTGTAAAATGAAAAGGATCTTTGAGGTAACTTCTAGTTTTCTGTCTATGCTCCTATGATCAACATTTGATTGATGTATCTTTGCATAGTCAAGTACTAGAGTTATTTGCCAATTTTTGGGTCATGGACCCCTGTGACAATTGGATAATTTATGGATCCCTTTTCAGAATATGTTTTTAAATACATAAAATAAAATATGTAGGATTACAAAGAAAACCAATTATATTGAAATACAGTTATCTAAATATTTAAAAAGTTTATAAACCCAGGTTAAGAGCCCCTGTCTAATAATATAAAACTTATCTAATTCCATAATTTCAAATATTTTAAATCATGGACATGGTAATTGAAGGGAAGGGGACAAGTAGTACCTGTTGAGATCATAAATAGAACTAATTGCAATGATTTTAGCTAGGATACATTTAATCATAGAGCATAAAAGTTGTAAGGGTCCTTATAGATCTTCTAGTTCAAACTTTTCATTTTATAAATAAGGCCTTATGGCAGTTAGGTGGTTCAATGGATAGAGCAGTGTGCCTGCAGTCAGAATGGCCTGAGTTCAAATCTGGCCTTAGATATTTGCTAGCTATGTAACTGTGGGCAAATTGCTTAACCTCTGTTTGCCTTAATCCACTGCAGAAGAAAGTGACAAACCAATTCAGTATCTTTGCCAAAGCGAGTCCATGGGCAGCATTGATGTGCTATGATTCATGGGCATCACAGAGAGTCAGATATGACTGAACAAAGATCTTATATCTAGTTATTGCAGAACTATGACTAGAAATCAAGTATCTTGATTTCAAGTTCAAGGCTCTACCCATAACAACACACAAGTTTACAGATATGAGTTAGAAGATAATTTCTCTTGGTTAATTTGGTTGTGGTTGAATAGACAGACCCCAAGAGAACAGTGATTAGAAAATTGACATTAACTTTGAGGGGCATCTCTAGTGGAGTGTCTTGTGGCTCCATCCTTATTCTTGTTCAAAACTTTTGCTATTTGGCTTCATAGGGTAAAACTAAAATGAATGACTGAATATGCAGATAGGCAAATGTTTACTCAATGTAACCCTGTCATAGTAAAGTTTCAAGGGGAAACTGGTAACCCATTTTTTTGGAAATGTCCTAGATGGGATTCCTGTTTAGGTGGAGTTGCCATTTGATGACCTCTTGCATGACTGATTGATTTTAACTCTGAAATCTAAGGATTCTACAACAGATGTTGATGCCTGTTGACAATTAGTTGTATTTTTTATTCTTTTCTGAGGCTTAAGTTCCAAACCTGAAATGTCAGTCATAATTGTTGCTGAAAGGACCATTTTGGCTTGAGATTCCTGGTTGTCACCAAAGGATAATTAAAAACAGAGTATTGGAAAACCAAGAAAACCTAGTATTTTATAACAGTTGTGCTGCCGCCTGTTAGGTTTGATGGGTCCTGAGGACTGGGTACATTTTGCTGTGTTCCTTTAAGTCTTGAAGCAATTAAAGCTGTTATTGAATTTTTCCACTACTTCTAATCCACCTTTCAAATGCTTCATTCACTCCTTTCAATTTGACAAATGGTCCTTGACAGAAGAATAAGGTAAAATAAATACATATGTGCAAACATAGGCATTAAAAAATATAAGAAAAATTAATCAACAGAGGGAAATAGTAAAATCAGAGAGAGGAAATGGTTAAGAGAACCATAATTGAAAGTTGTTTTTGAGAGCTGGTAGAACCATCTTCAAGATCTAAGTTCAACAATTAGATGAAAAAAATCTTGGTAATTTTTCCAGATAGATTTATCTAAGTATTTTTGCATGTTTATATACCCTGATGATGATGATTTTGATGATGATGAGAAGGAGGATAATAAAACATGGCTAAGATCTAAGAATGGAATTAGAAAGTCTCCTCTGGGTGATATCTTAATCAATTCAACAATAATGTGGCTACAAAGAAACACTAAATAGATAATCAAATCATGTGGCTATGTTTATGGAAATGGTAGGATTTATTATGCCAATTAGGAACTAGTTCATTGTATCTGGAATTTATGGAAGGGTAATCCTTAAAATCTCTAAACTTGGTAATTAATCTAGACTTTGAAAGGAAACAATAGAAATCATTCAACCCATCATTATGGATTTTAAAAATTAAAATACTACCAAATACCTAGAAAGATATCATCTGTTGACTAGAACTACTAGAATCTTAGTATCTTTCATGGAGTGCAAGATTAAAAGTGTCCTTACTACATATTTGTACCTCAAATATCCTAGAGCACCCAACAATAAACTATACTGAAATGGATCATTACCACAGACTCAACTGTTGCCAACAATTTGCAGGACTTAATGTTAATCCATTAAACAATAACAAATAAAAAAAAGCTTAAGAATGCCACTTTTGGTAGATGTTGCTATGCCAAATACTTATACTTTTTAAGTTATCTGGAATTAAAAATTTTCTAAATTCCTAGTGGATGAAATGAAAATCATATGGGAACAGGATGAGGTACATGTTATTCCCACCATCCTCTATGCTATTGGAATCACAGTGAAAGTGCTTTTAGTGAATTTACAAAGGTTGAGCTTGCATTCCAATGCTATTGTTAAAATATAACATCATTTATTTTTTCCACCTATGCAAGAGACTTAACATTATATTATGAACATTAAATATAGGAAAATAATGGCAGGAGAGTGACTTATGTCAGGATCATTTCTATCCAAATCCTATTAAAAATATGATAAAAATGGATGATAAAAACTATAATAATAAAGTCATGGTCTGAATTGTTTTCTATTGGAACTCCATTAAGGAAAATGGGAAAAAATTGTATAACAGCAAAGACAAAAAATCCTAATACTTTTATTCAATTCCATAAAATCAATTATTTTACCCATTAGCTCAATAGCTGCACACCATTAAATTTAAGAGAATAATAGCAGGATAGTAACTTGTCTCAGGACCAGGAACATTTTTGTCTCATAAAAAAGAATTTATTTGTTTATAATTGTTCTACATTTTTAAAATGACACCAAATACATTATCATGAAAAATTAATGTAATACAATCTTTCAGGGATACTCTGATTATAGTTCTGTATAATCTTAAAGGCATGATCGTCTCTTAAAAAATGACTTTCAAGTTTAAGAAGATATTATACTAAAATATCTCATTATTTATGTATTATATATTAAGTTATTTTATCATATCATATAAATAATATCATAGTATGGCTATATAGGTTATGATATATCAAACTACATTACATAATATTATACGATATTATATTACATTGTCTCATATTCTGTCACCTAAACTTAATGGATACAGATGGCCCTAAATTATATAGCTCCCTGAAAAATCATATTAAACAGCATTGTCATCTTGGGTTGCTTTTCTCCATTGATAGCAAAATGTCATTTGGATTCTATAGGTTTGTAATTCTTAATCTGCCCTAAGGCTAAATAGACACTGAAGGCATTGAGCTTGACTCTGGAGCTTAAATTAAACTAATGAATAGAGGCAATATTTAGAAATACTCATTTTTCTCAGGCAAAATATTGAGTAAAAAGCTGTCTAGAGGAAAACTGTGGCTACATATGTCAAGAGATTTAATAGTACCCTGAAATCAAAGCATAGTTAAAGAGCACATTTAAATTAAAGAACACCCAAGCTTATTCAATACCACTCTTAATGTACATGTAACAAATTTGGAATGTATCCTAACAAAATTTTGTTTCATGTTAGTGAAACATAAGGTCTATCATCTGAAGGCGAATACCGATATCTTAATACTTCCTCATCAAAGAAGACTGATAGATCTTTTCAGGCCACATGATGAACTAGTCAAAATCTTAAAGGAATACTTTTGGAATGAATGGACTCTACTTTACTGAACAAAGATTGAAAATGGGTACAGGCTAGGGAATTTAAATTTTTTTTTTACCTGAAAGTGGCCTAAATGCATATAGAACCTAAGAATCATTATTATTTAAGAGTAGAATTTAAAAAAAAAAGGTTCTCCAAAGGAAACACCCAAATAACTCATCTAATATCTCAACAAAGATAGAAGGAGAAGAAGAAGAAAAAGAAGAAGAGGAAGAAGAGAAAGAAGAAGATGAAGAAGAACAGGAAGAAGAATGAGGAGGAGGAGAAAGAAATCAGAAAAAAAAGAAAGGAAGGATGGAAGAAGGAAGGAAAAAAGAAAGAAATTGTGGAATTGTTTATAGAAAGTAAAGTGGGTGTTTTTGTTTGCTTGTTTTAGTAGCAATTCAGGATCAGATCATCACCACAAGAATTTATAGAAAAGTGAATTAGTTAAGGTATCTGGGCTTACTGAACAATGCAGATTATATAAAGAAAAAGAAAATGCTGTGCAACATATCACTATGGATTGAAAAATAAAACCTCTATGAAATAACAAGACATAGCTTTAGTAGTTTTGAAGTGATTCACCAGACACTCACTGTCTTTCATAAATTAAAAAAAAAAAAGATAGATCCCAATACTACAAATAGGTGCATTAAAATGTAATTGAGAAATCAGCAAATAAACACTACTGGAATTGCTGCATTATCATGAACAACTTTTTGTCCAAAATCACTTGGCCATAGCATTGATCCATAATAAAATTAAATGGTATCATTTCAAATAAATCCTAGGTTTCAAGATACACATAAATCGCTAAGCTAAGTAGATTATAAAATATAGTGATCCAGAGGAAAAAAACATCATGTGGAAACAGAATGAGCTACCTATCCTATATTATATATTTATCTGTGATGAGAGTTTTCTCAAAGGTGCTTTTGTTGAAACTACAGAAGATTAGTCAAGGAAAAAGGAAAAGGAATAAGAATTTATTAACTATCTACTATACTATGCCAAGTTATTTAGAAATATTATCTCATTTGATCCTCACAACAACACTGTAATGTAGGTTGCATTATTATCCATATTTTACATTTGAGGACACTGAGGCAGGCAGAGGTTAAGTGACTTGTCCAGGGATTGCATAGTTAGTAAGAATCAGAGACAAGAGTTGAACTCAGGTCTTTCTGATTCCAGATCCAGCATTCTATCCATTGTATCCAGATAACTTAAGATAAATGTGAATACCAATATTTTTTCAGCTAAAAAAAAGAAGTTATATTATTCACTTATTCAATAGTCTATAGAAGTATTTTTACATTAAGTAGTTTACATTATTTTTTACATTTACATAGTTTACAATATTTTTACATTAAGTAGTTTAAATAATCTTAGCATAGTCACTTTCTCCAGGAATATATTTAAAACTCATCAGAAAAAGTGAGAATGAAATGAATTATCCCATTAATAATAATAACACATTATACTGATATTACTTGATTCACACCCACGAATGAGGGCAGGGGCCATATGTTATTTATATTTGCATTGCACCCTAAACTTTTTTGAAAGTTATATATACACATAGTAGGTATGTATTTAATATTTGTTTAAAATCAAAATTAACCCTTCTAGTTATTCCTTTTAATAGCCAAGAGACAAACCAATAGCAATTATTGATTTACACTCCTTGAAGTGCAAAATTAATACCAAGGTTGATATTGCATAGCAGAAGCCCTAGAATTTGGTATTTAGGCCCCAGGACTCTCTTAGTGAGAAAGGGAGAGATTAGGCAGAGGTGAAATATTAACTTGTTGGAATCATATTTCTTGCTCTGTGAGTCACCCTAATTGTTTTAACTATTTGTGATAAATCACATTTATCATAGTTATATATACATATATGCATATATATAAATACATAAAATTCCATCTTTTTTAATTCATATGAGTTCTGTGGCTGTGAACAAAAGGATGTGCATCACAAGGTCTCAATGTGCAAAAAAATTCAGTCCAGTAAGATTACTCTCAAAAAATCTCTAATTGATAATGATATTTCAGTCTGGGGTAGCAATGACCTTCATTTGTCATCCAGTGGCCAGATTAGTATGTTCCCCTTGAACTCCAAAGTTCTAGGGCTTCCCCTTGTCCTTAATGACTTCTGCCTCCAATGATGCTTCCTTCAATCCCTCCATTCATCTTGGAAAATTTTCACTTCCTATCAGTGCCCTTTGCAGATAAGGATTACAAGTGAATTATTTGAAAAGTGTATTTTGCCCATATAACTCAAGTCCCAAAGTCCATTGGTTTGGTTTGATTCTCTCCTCATTAGTGGTGATGAATGCCCCACTCTTACATGAAGCATGGAGTGGAGTTGGTGAGAACAGGATGGAGGAGACATTTGCATTCTTTGTGTCTTTTGACTTTTTCTTAAGATTTCTTTAGTTTTCTCAAGTCTCTTGAGTTGTTTCAGATCCTTCTGACCTCCATTTCCAAGAGAGAGAATTGATGATGCCTAGATCATTTAAGGTCACTGAGGGAAAGTAAGACTCTGGGAAGAAGCCAACATGAGAAGAGCTAGCAATTTCCATCATGTCCCTATCCCAATTTTGCTACACTTGGGATGTCAGGTAATTTTCTCCTTGGGTGAGATCTGGGACTCTCTCTCTGTCTCTGTCTCTCTGTCTGCCTCTCTATCTCTATCTCTGTCTCTCTGTCTTTCTCTCTATCTCTCTCTATCTGTCTCCCTCTCTCTCACTGAGTTATCTCATTCCTAATGGGACAGCTCCTTTAGTTTATATTGTCTGATAGTCTTGTATATGTACTTTCTCTGATTTGTTTTGCTATTAGCTTGGATAAATGGATTTCTTTACTTTTTTGCTATATGTGTACTTATTGTGGAACTGATATTTGGTGGGAATGGAATAAAGACTTGGATATAAATCTTGGGTTCCTTCTTTCTCCATTAATGAATAGCAATCAGAAGCTTAGCCTGAACCTGGAAACTACATCCCTTAGAGTAATAGTACTTAAGGGAACAGATAGATGTAATTCTGGTCTTGAGGAAAGCAAACCAGTCAAACTTCTGACCTTTATCTTTTGCTTTCCCTCTTGGCAGCAAACAAAGTCTCCCTGGGAGAAGAAGCTAGAAATTACTATTCTACCTCCTCTTGAGCCATATGTGACGCTCCCATGCTATATGTGGTAAAATAGCCTTGTTATACTCATAAAACATTGTCACAGAACAAATTGAAAGTAGTGTTATTCCCACTTAACAGATGAGGTAACCAATGCTCAGAGACCTGACATGACTTCCATGGTCACAGGCCAGGCTAGTAAATGATGGAGACAAGGCTTAAATGCATAAATGATATAATCAAGCATTTAAGGCTAGTCCAACCCTCTCATTTTACAAATGAGTAAACTGAGGACTGTAGAGCTGTAGTGATGGTCAAGATCACATAGATTTTAAGTAACATACACTTATGGTGTATTCCACACTGCCTTTCACCACGTCAGGCTGGATTTCAGACCAAAGAAAAATTTATACATTTAAGAGTTGGTCTCTGGAGCTCTGCCCTGAAACTTTATTTCTCTTAAAGCCTAACCAGTAGAGTGGATAGAGAAATAGCTGACACACAAGTAACTGCTTTAACAAATCGATGAGAATAATAATTTAGAATTTTTCAATATTGTTGGAATGAATTTTCAGTTCAATTCATGGGATCAGAAATGGAGAACTAGAAGGGAACCTCTAAGAATCCATCTAGTGTTAATCTGGGGTCCCTAGGCCCCCAGATGGTCTCTGAGTAAATTTCAGGGACTTAATGAACTAGGGTAGATACACACACATACACACAATATATGTATACATGCATATATACATACACATGCATATATATAGAGAGAGAAAGAGAAAGTTAATGAAACTAAAGATTTTGTACAAACATATACACATTTATATACGTTTGTATGTATATGTATATATTTAGAGGGAGAACTTAATAAAATATTTTATATATGCATATGCAATATATATAATATATATATATATACATACATAGATATGTTTGTGTATATAGAGACAGGCACACACACAGAGGTTAACAAAAATGTATTAGCCATATGTATATAGACATACATGCATACATATATATGAATATATGAGAGGCACATATATATGTGAAATATATACACACATACATACATGCATATGGATGTCTGTGTATGTATATGCATATTATTTATGTTTTTAATCTTATTAACCTCTAACTGAAATGTAGCCTTTATTTCCATTATGATTTAAAAAAAAAACAACACTTATAATATTTTCACTATTCACTAATTCACTATTCACTAAGATAACACTATTCACAGGATTTGCTAGACTATCAAAGGGGTCTAGGATAAAAAAAAAGTTTAAAGATATTGATCTAATGTAATCCCCTCATTTTATTAATGAGGAATTGAAGAGGGAAAGTGGTTAAGACATTTGTTTAAAATTACCCAGGTAGTAAACATCAGAGACAGACTTTGAACATGTAGTCTCTGATTCCAAGTCTAGTGTTTATCCCATTGTTCCGTGTTACTTTTAGCTTAAAAAACACTTAAGGCAGACACTGTACCAGACATTTAAATATTCTGAGATCATGTTCAGAGAATCATAGATTTAGAATGAAAAGGGATAGACTAATCCTCTTCAGACATTTAACTATCTCATCCAATCTTCTTTCATAGATACATGAAGGCAAACTTAAGCCCACTGCCTATTGAAATTGTGACTTTAGTTTTCATATAATTTACATTAAAGAGATTTCATCATGCTGTGTGTCCTAAGCAAGAGTTGCATGAGGCACTGTGATAAAAAAGAAACAAATGTTAAGTCCTTACCTAAAGACTATTATCATACTATTGGGACTTGTGTCACCAATTCATTGTCTTTTCCCAAAAAATCTATCCTTTCAATTTTCCCTTTTATTGTCAAAGGGACCACCATCTTTCCAGTTACCCAGGTTTGTAATATGGTGGCCATATTCAACTCATTGCTGTCCCTCAGCCCAATCAGTTTTTCAGTTATTTTCATCTTCATAGCAATTCTTCTCTCCATCCACATAGCCACCACCCTAGTTCAGACCCTCATCCTCTCTCACTTGAACTATTTTAAGAGCCTCTAAACAGGTCTTGCCTCAAATCCTTGTTTTACTGCAATCTATTCTCCACATAGTGGCTGAAGTGATTTTACTAAAATTTGAACAGTATACATTGACTCTCTATTACCTTGAGATCAAATAAAAATTTATCTTTTGGCATTTTAAGCCTTTTAAAATCTGGCTTCAGGCTATCGGTTTATTGCATATTCCTCTCCTTTATATATTCTACCAATCTGGTCTTCTTACTGTTCTGCATTTAAGGCACTCAATTTCTTGTCTCTGTTTCTCTGCACCAACCAACTCCCATGGAATGAAGGCACTCACCATTCACACCTGCCTCTTAGAATTTAGTTCCTTTTAATAATGTGCTTCCGCAAAACTTTCTTACTGAAGCTTTTCCTGACCCATCCACACAGAATTATCTTGTGTCTATTTTTCATGTACTTATTTATGTATATTCATTCTCTCCTGATATAAGCAAACTCTTGTATTAATTTCATTAATATTTTTCATTAGTATTATTTTTCCAGCACATAGTTACATCATTATGATTTATTTCAATGAGGGCATGCTTGTCTCACCCCAATCTTTGTATCCCCAGTACTTCACATAATGTTTGGCATATAGTAAGCACTCAATGATTGCTTGTTGATCTAACATAATGCAATAAACATTTATTAAGCACCTACTGTATACCGGGCATATAGGGCTGGTATGCTAAATGCTAGGCATACAATTAAAAAGAAGAAAGGCAATCCATGCCCTCAAGGAATTCACATTCTAAAGGGGGAGACAACACACAACAGGACACAGGAAAGCATCCAGTGGAGGAGACCACATATATATCAAACAAAAAACATTATAGCAAACAAAACAGAATAAAGAATTTAGACAGCAAAGCAGAAAAATAATGTCTTTAAAATATCACTTTCACCTCAAAGGCATATAAAGAATGAAGAAGGAAAGGGCTATTCATTTTGTTTTGTTTAACTTTTTGGTCACCTACAGAAACAACAGGCTACAAAATCCTAAACAATAGGAAAAACATTCATGGGAAATATTAAACATGCAGGCCATGAGTGCCAAGAAACCCAACAGCCCCCACATAGGCCGTAAAAGGAAGACTCTTACTTCATACTTTGAATGCCTCCAGACTGACACTGTCAGGGAAAGAACACTCTGCAGCTGTAGGCCCTCTACAGAGTCTTTTTTTCTGCCAGTCTCAGAGATCTATAACAAGAACCACTGGTGGGGGGATCACATTCAATCTTCTTTCTTTTTTTTTTTTTTTATAACAAAAAAAAAAAAATGGGTAGATTTATTCCAACTGAGTCCATTTCAATATGGGGAAGGGGACAAGAACATTCCCCTTGGCCCCCAAGAGGGCTTTCTGCTTCCATTTACTCTCCCACCCAGGGGAATGGCTCCAAAACCCAGGCCTACCCTAAATTAAAAAAAAAAAAATTTCCAAAAAATGTTACAGTATTTTATAGAATCATAGAATCTTAATTCCTTATAGAAAAGGGGTAAGGGGAATATTTTGAGGGAAAGGGGAAAAGGGAGTTCCCTGCAGTGGGGAGAGGTCCTGGTTCCCTATACCCCCTGGAAGAACCACACCCCCAGAGGGGCACAGCTAGAATTACAGTATTTAAGACTGCCAAGACCCCACCCTTATCAAAACAAATAAAATCCCCCTTTCCCTCCCAAACAAATATATATATATATTTTTTTTTTTCTTAAAAAAATTGAAGGCTTCTAAGGATTAAAGTGAACATTGGACCCTCGAGGGGCTCCAGGAAGGGGAGACATGATCTCCCCTTTCTTCTTTCCTTTTTGGAGCTGATTGATATGTCCCAAGCAGAGGAAGGAGCCCCAAGGGGATGAAAGGAGGAATGGACCAAGGACAGAAGGGGCAGGTGGAGCCCCCTGCCTCAAATCTGCATGCCAGGAGGGAGTGGCAGGGCTGGGCTGCCACCTCCTTGGGGTCTTCCAAGGGGACCAAAGGCCAGGCTGTGGAGGAGGCTTCTCCGGCTTATCCCAAAGTTCAAGGCAGGAGGAATTGGGGGAGGGCTCGGTTCCCAAGTTCTTCTGGTCACGGAGAGCCCCGTTTCCGGAGCTCTTGGACAAAATATTATCTCTTCTTTCACTTTCTGGAGCTCCTTCCGCACCTCCTCCAGCAGTTCCTGTTTGATTCTGTCTAAGTCAGACTCCTCGTGGGTGCTGGGAGTCGAGGTAGGGGTCTCACAGCTCATTGCTGATGTGAAAGACTTGATCCTAGGTAGGGTTGTGCTATTCTTCTCCCAAGGTCTCCGAATAGGCTCATTCTGTGTGGGAGCTCTTGTTTCAGCTTCTTCGTTGGTAGGTTCGTCCTTGGCTGGGGGCTTCTCCCCAATCAATGTCGCTTTCCTCCTCCGGGCCAGCATGGCGCTCATTTCTTCCATTAGCCCTCCCCCGGTGCTGCGAGTACTCTCAGCCTTTGGGGCAGGAGGTGGCACCGAGGACATTCTTGCCGACTTTCCTGAGTTTGGCTCCCGCGAGGGCTGCAGCCAGGCCTGTGGCACCCCCACCTCTCCCACTGGGGCCTTGGGCAGACGGCAGTGGGGGTGCTGGGGGTGCGCCTCCCCCGCCACCTAGGGTGGTAGGCCCTGCTCCTGAGGGAGGCAGCCCAGGGGGTGGGGGTGGGCCGGGGGGAGGAGGGGGCCCTGGAGGGGGTGGGGGCCCCCCAGCTGGGGCAGCCGCTGGGGCTCCTGCACTGGAGACCCGGCGCTCTCTTTCCACCTGTTCCAGGTGTTCCAGCTGTTGCCTTCTCTGCTGCTCCACCTCTTCTGGTGAGGGTCCATTCTGGACAGACCAGGATGCAGGGGGAGGGGGTGGTGGCCCACCTCCTTCTAAGGCCTCCAGGGCATCAGCCATCCCTGCTGCAAACTGGGCGGCATCTTCTTTGCTGCCAAAGTTGAGGCCCCAGACCTGGCGGGCATCCCGCCACTGGTGGAAATTGGGAGTGGCCTGGTTGTACTTGACGCCCCAGACAATGGCACAGTTAATGACAACCTATTGATCTGGTTGCATCTTCCGGCCCACGACTCGGAAGGCATTGGTGCTTGGATTGTGGTAGATCTGGACTCTGCTCAAGGCCTGGGGCCCTGTCCCAGCTGGGAGCCACTTTTTGTTGATGTCGTCATAAACCATCACTGTAGCCCTGCTGGAGCAGAGCACGTTCTCACTCATGGCGGGGCTCTCGAGGGGCGGGCTGGGCCTCACTGGGCACCCGGGCTCCGGGGAAGGGGCAGGGGAGGGGGCCCGGAGCTCTGGTCAGATCTGGGGCCGGACCCGCCCCGTGGAGGGCTGCACCTTCCTCCTCTAGGGGGAGGAGGAGGGGGCATAGGAGGGGGCGGGGACTCGACCTGGGTCCCGCCCCCTTCTTAGTTGGAGGTGCTCGGGCCCTCCCCCTGCCCTCCTTGGGCTCTGCGGGTTAGATTCGCCTGCCTGGCCGTCGCAGCTGCTGCCGCAGCTGCCTGCTGCTAGAACCTCAATCTTCTTTCTTAAAGAGGTAAGGAAACAAAAGACAAAACAGAAGATTGTATCATGGTGTTGTTTTAAGGAAGCCAGTTAGCTATCTGAGGAACATTTAGTAAACTTCTTTCTTTGTTGCATTTAAATGTTCTTCACAGGCCTCTAAATTCTCTTAGATATCTTGAAATTCTAGCCTGCTAAGGTAAATAAGGGCTTAGGTTCTCTCACTAGTATTCTCAGAAGACATAGGTAGCTTAGAGTATTAGATAAGTAGTCAGAAAAAATCTGACTTAAAATTCTGACCCAGTCATTTAACTATGTGATATTAGACAAGTCACATATTTTTTTTTTCTGAAATTCAGTATCCTCAACTAAAAAATAAAGGGGTTAAACTCAATAGTTTTATTTATTTATTTATTTTTGCTGTTTAGAGGGGGTAGATAGGGAAATGGGGGTTAAGTGACTTGCCCAAAGTCACACAGCTGGTTTTTATGCTAAGTGTCTGAAGCCAGATTTGAACTCAAGTCTTCCTGACTCCAGGGCTGGTGCTCTATTCATTGCACTACCTATCCTCCCCCCCGAATAGCTATAAGGTCTTCCTCAACTCTATGATCCTATCAATGACAACATGTCTTGGGAGGAAATTTTTGCAAAGTATGGCTTTAGGGTCCAAAATATAAGTATGTCACCATCAGAGATACTCCTTATCAGTGGTATGTCATATCCCAGTGTACAGTTAAAAATCATATAGAGATGCTTCATTTCATGGTGTTTTGTTTTTAATTTTTGCCTCATTTTTATTTACAATCTGAATGAATAAGCTAAATAATGCTAAGGACAAAAATATCAATGAAATTAGTATAGAAGTATATAGTGACATGTTCTATTATAGGTCATTTGTTTTCAAAGGTCATTCAACTATACTTCTTCCTTTTCCTCTAATCTTTCAATTAGTATAATGCAATTAGGATCATTGAGTTGATTGTATCAAGTCCAGGAACATTACAAAACCACAGGGAAACCCAGTTACCTGAAACAGATCAGCTTTACAATCCAACTCAGACAAAAATCCATATTGCCCAGATTATGACAAGTGTCTGGACACCTGATAAATTTAGTCCTTCTACTTATATACATTGGACAAGTAACACAAGTCAATGGTAAGCTAGCTTCTGAATTAGTTTGGGTTTCAGTTGAAATGCTGAGTAGTATATTCTATGACCACAAATTTCTTGTTATTGGGGGCAAACAAAACATCTCTTTAATAGTAATGACTCCCCTTGTGATGCTAAGTAACTTCCAATTGTAGCAAATTATGCTCTCAGAAGAACTGAAGTCACAAATAATTTGATTCAATGAAATGACTGAGGGTGAACATAAACAGACTACCAATAGAGGTGTGCATGTCAAAAGTGACATAACAGGCCTTGCTGAGGAAATGCATGGATGGAGAAACAAAAGAGTTAGTTCTATGAAAATGAGACAATAGACAGATAGCTCAGGTAGTAATCTAATAACTTTGAGATACTAAAAGAATAAAAGAAAAATTTCCAGTTTATTATGCTGTAGTTTACAGTTTCAGTTTCATCATCTGTAAAATGACATAAAAATAGGGCCTACCTTTCAGAGTTGTTACAAGGATCAAATGAAATAATACATGTAACATACTTTGTATGCCATAAAACACTGCATGAACACTGATATTAATCTTCTGTGATGGATATACAGGAACAAAAACATGAGAAAATGTGAAAAAGATTATGGTTAGCAATGGTAGAGAGAGTACCCTATACATTAAAATCATGGATCAATAAAAGTTTTCTCTAATCTTGAAGCTATATCCTTTGTTAGGAGATATCATGAGCATGTGCCTCATTAAAAGATTACCAGGAGATAATATCAGTAACATCAAGTCAAAGAAGGTGATAGATCCGTATTGAATTTCTCCAAAAAGGATCTTGCCTATTAGAAGATAAACAACATTCTAACTGAATGTAAACAAACACAGTTTCATTATCTTGATAGAACTTTTAGGTGGCAGTATAGAACAGTGGAAAGAGAATGGGAAGGAATGTTTTATTTCATAAATTGAAAGTAAAATAAAAAATAAATAAAATGCGTTCAAATAAAAAGAATGGGCTCTATTGACACAGGATATGAGTTTGTTTCCTGCCTTTAATACAATTTTTGTGATCCTGGGCAAGTCACTTAACTTCCCTGGGCCTAAGTTCCCTTCGTTGTAAAATAAAGAGATTATTCCCAGCTCTATAATGATTTAATTTATTATTCTTTTACTGAATATACTTTTCCTTCTTTTGGGTTAGGAGGGAGAAAATTTTTTTTTTACCAACTTCTCATTATTCAAATTAGGAACTTGGTAATAGTACCTTTCTGATCTCAGTTGTCTTAGCTATGTAAGTAATCTAAGTTATACAGAGTTTTAAAGTAAGCTTAATATGTTCAGAGAAGCAAAGTCATAGCAGAGTCCTACTATTTATGCTGCAGGCAGAGATGTACAAATTACTCAATTTATTGAGCACTTACAAGGCACAGGGAGCCCAGTGAAAACACCAGTAGTAATCCAAAAGACCAAAACACTACTTTAAAAAAGAGAAGAGGGAAAGAAAAAGAATATCCTGTTGTGGCTACTGAAATAACAAATTAAGCATGTTTAATAGTTTTTGCCTCCTTAGCCTGATATTTTTTGTTTTTCATTTTACAACAATTCCTACTGAACTAATTCCTGAGAAAGAGAATGGATATTTGCTGTGCATTATGGAGTAATCTATGCTTTTGAAAGTCAATTTGAGATGAAGAAGGTACAACATTGGTCTCTCCACACTAGAAATTTTGCCCAGTATCTAGACTGCATGGATATTTCCTCCCTCCCTTTCTTCATGTGAACAGTCTGACCCCATTTTAAAAATCGTTTTGAAAAGTCCCCATATACATATACATTCTGCTAATTATAATCATTGAAAATATAAAAGCTAGAGATGTGATATGATTTAGAAACAGATTTTTACAGCTTTTTTCAAGATTTAGGGGAAGAAAATTATATCAGTTAAAAAAATCAGCTTCTCCTAGTGTTCCATGCTAAAAGACAATGTGGTTTAAATAGAATCAGAAGATATAGGTTAGAATCTCTGCTACTTTCTGAGTAATATTGGACAACTCATCTCTAACATCTATAGATCTCAATTTCCTCATTTCAATAAGTGGTGATGCTAATATTTGACAAGCAGTGTCATCTAGTGAATAGAGAAAGGTCTCACAGTCAGGGTCACCTGTGTTCAAGTCCTCCTGCCCCTGATACATATAGGAAGAGACTCAATTTCTCAGTGCCCCAGGAAGTCTATAAGACAAGATCTATTTCTGTATCTATATCTATCTAGTCTTTCTATATACCCACAATAGAAACTATGTGTAGTTTTTAAGACTAAAGAAAGTGGGGTGGCTAGGTGGCACTGTGAGTAGAGCGCCGGCCCTGGAGTCAGGAGGACGTGAGTTCAAATCTGGCCTGAGACACTTAGTACAAAAACTAGCCATGTGACCTTGGGCAAGTCACTTAACCCCAATTGCCCTCCCCCAAAAAAGCAAAAAATTAAAAAAAAAAAGACTAAAGAAGGTATGAGTTAATTATCTGAATTGCTAGAGAGGGTTTCCAAATTGGAGAGTATTCTACATCCACAAAATCACAAGTTTGAAAAAAAAGTCTTTTATATACTTCAGAGGTTTATTGTAAAGAAATTGCTTTGTACACATGCTTAATGGTCTATAAAAATGTGCGTCATTGTGACTCCATTCTTGCAATCCTAATGTTAAGGATATCATAACTACTTCCCACCAGGTCATTTCTGTTAAAGAATATGCATTTCAGTAAAGTAAGATAAACCATGAAAACATCATTACTACAATAATGTAAATAGAAAGAACAACAATAATAAGTGAGATTAAGCTGAATGTGATGTATGTTATAACGACCAACTTTTCCTCAAGGAAGAGATACAAAAACATACCCTTATCCTTTCATAGGGGGTAGACTATGGGCATAAAATATTGCATATACCATCAAACTTGATTGAAAATGTTGATTAGTTTTAGTAAATTTTTTCCTTTTTTAAAAAATCTTTATTCATCGTGATTAGGGAAGACCTGCTGTGTAGGGGAGAACGGCTGGATACATTTGGAACTAAAGGTGATGTAATATACATATATATGCATATCATATATACATATGTATATATAATATATTCGCAAATATTAAAATTTTAGCAGACAAATTGCACTTTAAGTAGATTGCATAGTGGTGGAATTTCTGAGGATGAATTATTTATTTTTCTGCTTGCCATTATAATGGTTAATAATATCTGTTCATTTAAATGCACTTATGCTTAGGGCCTTCAGGCAGTGACTTGCTTTTGCTGTACTCCAGCCAATATTAAGTTGGAAAATACAAAATGAGAGATGGTTTAATTCCACAGATGTTAGAAAAGAGGGAGTGTTAAAGGATGAAATAAATAAAGGTTTATTACTAGGCAGTTCTTCAAACACTCAAAATTATTTATCTCAGATTTAGGAAATAACAAAAAAAAATTGCAACACATGTGGTTTTACAATAAGAAGAAGTCAGCCTCATCTTTTAATTGGGACACTGGGACATTTTCTCCCTTTAAGGATATTTATCATCAGTATCTCTAGCAAAAAAAACAAACCAAAACAAACAAACAAAAAAACTCTGAAAAAAAACCTCATCTCTCAAAAAACATGAAGCTCATTCATAAATTCTTTCTTTCTGAAGATATCCCACGCTCACATATTTCTAGGATGAAGCAGGAAAGTGCCTCCTTACAATTTGTATTTCAAAATTGTACTTAACTCTTCACCTCTTGTATGAACAGGACATAGTGAAATCAAAGGCTGCCCCATCAAGTCTTTGGAAAAATTTTCCTCCCCAAGATCCAGTTTAGATGCCCCAATTATTTAAAACCAAAAGATATTATAGCTTAGAGAATAAGTTAACACTAGCTCAACACTCTCATTGAAGTTTCATTCCTCCCCATGCAATGTTCTTACATTTGTCTTCTGAAACTTCATGCTCTAGTATATTCGTATGTCATAGGTCTTCAAACATATCACTCTATTTATAGTTCCAACACGAATGCTTCTTTCTCCCGCTGTTTCTTCCCTTTTGCCTATTCTTGAAATTATTTGTCCTTATCAGTTTTTTCCTTTCCCTGAATTGTTGATCAGATTTGATCTTGTCAACAAATTCTCATTATTGATCTTTGCATCTTGCTTAATTCTAAGTCACACAATTATAGTCATAGGCTGGAAGGCATCGCAAAGATACTCCAGTCAAACTCCCTATTTTTCAGATTAGGAAAATGAAGACCATGGTTTGCTAGAAGTCAGAAAGGGAGTAAATATAAGAAGTAGGCTTTAATCCCAAGGCCTCTGATTTCACAGCCAGTGTTATTTCCATCATAACACAGTACCTCCCTATAAGATCTGGACATGGAAGGCAACTCAGAGGTCATTGTCTTTTCCCTTCACTTTGCAAAAGAGAAAACTGATGATCAACAATGTGAAGTGAATTGCTTACATATAGAAAATGACAAAGCTGAGATTTGAACTCAGGGCCTTTGACTCCAAATGAGCACTACAATTCAAATGATGTAACATCTTTTAGAAAGAACTACAACCTCTCTTCCAAATGGTTTTCAATAAAGTTTATAAATTGGTCATTTGAATGAAATGCATTTTATACAGATTATAGGAATCATTATACATGGATTTAATCATTATGCAGATGTATAGGAATCATTTACATTTTATACAAAACAATATTAGTTTATATCATGTAATTTCCCCCCATCCATTCCACAGAGCAAAGGCAGCATTCATCAGTAAACAATACAGTATTTATTGTATAAGGAGTTTTTGAGGGTTTTTTTCAGAGAGTCTTATTGAGGGTCAAATGACTTGAGCGTCTTTTGCAGAGCAGCCTTAAGATGAAGGTCACATGAAAGCAATTTTTGTAAGAATTTGTAAGAAAAGAAAAAATTTGTAGGAACAGAAAAAAGAAACAAAATACAAAAGTCATGTAGCAGGTCTTTCAATTCATGCACAGATGTGACATGATTCAGCCTATGGGAACTTTGGGAAAACTGTGTGTATGCTTATTGTAATATCTTTGCTGCCCTTTTTCAAGTGACTGAGAACTTGGAGACTTTTTTTTACATTTTTGCATCTAGTAATTATTTTATTCATCACAAAAGTACAGTTAGCACTAGGCTGAAACAAAGCAGATGCTGTGACCACCCAAAAATGTCCACATTGTAGTTTAATACAGAACATGAAGATGAACATGTTCTTAGAGGTAAAAACAAGAAAGGTCCAAACACACATAGGAGGCAGTCATAGCAATAGCTGATATTTTTATAATATTTTCTAGTTTTAAGCTACTTTTATATTTATTATTGGATTTAATTCCCTATAACAACCCTTTAAAGGAAATGGCATATAAATTAAACCCCATTTCACTGATCAGAAAACTGAGTCTTTGAGAAGTTCACTGATTAACCTATGTTCCCACAGCTTATAAGCAGCAAGATCTACCCCAGATCTTCTAACTTCAACTTCAACCTTTCTTCCATTATACATGCAACTGGAGAATGCAGAGTGAGGAGTGTGTTAGGGTTAGTCAAAGGTCTTTTGGAGGTGAACATGATGGAAATGTTGAACATAGATTTGTAGGTGGACATTTAGGAATGGAAAAGAGTTGGAGTGAAGGTACAGAGTAGGAAATCTGCAAGGTATGTTGGTTTCAGAATGAGTTTGGTCTGGCTGGAATGAAGAAGACATACGGTGGAATAATGAGATTAAAGAGTGAAAAGGTACAGGTTGTGATTTCTACTAAAGAATTGAGTGTTGATATGTTAAGGTGATCACTTCATGTACTACTGTGGGCAAGGACCTCTTAGGAGAAATGGAGGAGCCCTCATAGCCAATAAAGGGTAATAAAAGCAGCACTGAGGTGTAATCTCAAAAATGACAGAATTATATCTATTCTAATACAAGGCAAACCATTCAACATCCCAGTAATACAAGGATATGCTCCAACTGATGCTAAAGAGGTCAAAGTTGCTCAGTTCCATGAAGCTGTATAACATCTTCTTTAAATAACACCTCCAAATGATGTCACATTCATCAGAGGGGATTGGAATGCTTACATAGGAAATCAATGATAAATGGAATAAAAGGCAAGTTTGGCATTGCAGTACAAAATGAAGGAGGTTAGAGACTAATAGAGTTTTGTGATCATAACTCACTGGTTATTGCAAATATCTTTTTTTCAACAATCCAAGAGGTGATTCTACATATGATATCACCAGATGGTCAAAATCAAAATCAGATTGATTATATACTTTGCAACCAAAGAAGGAGCAACACTGTACAGTTAGTTAAAACAAGACCTAGAGCTGACTGTGGCTCAGATCATAAGCTTATTCTTGCAAAATTCAGACTTAAATTGAAGAAAGTAAGGAAAACCATATAAATATGACCTAAATAACATCCCTTATGAATTTGAAGTAGAGGTGATGAATAGATTTGAGAAATTAGAGCTGGTAGATAGAGTGTCTGAAGAACTATGGACAGAAGTTTGCAATATTGTACAGGAGGCAACAACAAAACAAAAAAAAAGCCAAGAAAAAGAAAAGAAAGAAAACAAAATGGCTGTCTGATAAGGCTTTACCAATAGCTGAGAAAAGAATAAAAGGGAAAGGGAAAGGAGAAAGGGAAAGAAATACCCAACTGAATGCAGAATGCCAGAGATTAGCAAGGAGAGATAAAAAGGTCTTTTATTCTTTTGAAGGGGGGGAAGACTAGGTAATTGGGGTTAAGTGACTTGCTCAAGGTCACACAGCTAGTAAGTGTCAAGTGTCTGAGGCCAGAGTTGAACTCAGGTTTTCCTGACTCCAGGAGCAGTGCTCTAATTCACTGCATAGCTGCCCCAAGAAGGTTTTATAAAATGAGCTATGTAAAGCAATGAGAACACAATAGAATGGGAAAATTAAGATATCTCTTCAAGAAAATTAGAGATATCAAGGGAATGTTTCATGCAAAAATGGGCATGATAAAAGACAAAAGTTGTAAGGACTTAAGAGAAGTAGATTAAGAAGAGAGGTCAAGACAGAAGAGCTATACAAGAAATATCACTGATAATCATGATGGTGCAGTCTACTGATCTAGAGTCATACATCCTGGAGAATGAAGTCAAGTTGATCTTAAGAATAACTGCTAACAATGGGGCTAGTAGAATTGAGAGAATTCTAACTAAGGCATTTAAAATCTTGAAAGAGGATACTGTTAAAGAGCCACACTAAATATGCCAACAAATTTGGAAAACTGAACAGTAGTCATTTGATTGGAAAAGTTCAGTTTATGTTCCCAATCCTAAAGAAGGGCAATGCCAACGAGTGATAAAATTATTGAACAATTGTATTCATTTCGCATGCCAGAAAATTTATACTTAAGATTCTGCAAGCTAGGCTTCAGCAATACATGAGCTGACAATTGCTAGAAGTGGAAACTTATTTTCAAAGAAGCAGAGGAATCAGAGACAAAATTGCCAACATTCACTGGGTTATGGAGAAAGCAAGATAAACCCAGAAAAATTCTACTTCTGCTTCATTATTTACACTAAAGTCTTTGATTGTGTGAATCACAACAAAAATGTGGCAAATCCTTAAAGATATGGCAGTACCAGATCATCTTACTTATCTCCTGGGTATGTGGGTCAAGAAGCAACAATTACTGAATCCAACCATTATGGAGAAATTTGGAACCATGAGCAAAGGGCAATCAAACAATTCATAACTTTTGATCAAGTAGTACCACTAATGCTTATGTATCCCAAAGAGATATTTTTTTAAAAAGGAAAAGTTCCTATATGTACAAAAACATTTGTTGCAGTTCTTTTAGTGGTAGCAAAGAATCTGAAATTGAGGGGATGCCCATCAATTGGGGAATGACTGACCTAGTTATAGTATATAATTGTGATAGAGTACTATTGTGCTCTAAGAAATAATGATCAGGATGTTCTCAGAAAAATCTGGAAAGATTTACATAAAGTGCTACAAAGTGAAATGAGCATGACCAAGAGATCATTGGATTAAATAACAACAATACTGTATAATGATCAACTGCAAATGACTTAACTTTTCTCAGCAATATAATGATCCAAGACGATTCCAAAGGATTTATGATGAAAAATGCAATCCATCCTTAGAGAAATAATTGATGGAGTCTGGATGGAGATTGAAACATACCTTAAAAATTTTTATTTGTTTCCTTTTTATTTTTTGGTGTGTCTTTGTTTTGTCTCCCCACAACATGACTAATATGGAAATACATTTCGCGTGATTGTGCATGTATTCCCTATTCCCTATATTAAATTTCTTTCCTTACCAATGAAGAGTGGGAGAAAGAAGGGAAGGAGAGAATTTGGAACTTTAAAAAAGAATGTTAAATTGGTTTTACATGGAAATGGAGAAAACAAAATATTAGAGAAAAATAAAAAAGAAAGCTATAACAAATCTGTATAGCATATTAAATATCAGAGACATCATCTTGACAACAAAGGTCCATATAGTCAAACCTATGTTTTTTTTTTCAGTAGTTATATGTGGAGCTGAGTGCTGCAGATTTGATGCTTTCAAATTGTGGTTCTAGAGAAGACTTCTGAGAGTCCCTTGGATAGCAAGGAGATCAAATCAGTCAGTACTTAGGGAAGTTAATTCAGATTATTTATTGAAAAGACAAATATTGAAGCAAAACTTATATACTTTGACCACATAATGAGGAGACAGAACTCATTGGAAAAGAACCAAGTTGGTACAGATTGAAGGCAAAAGAAAGGGACAAGAGAGTATGAGATGGATAGAAAATATCACAGGAACAATAAACAAGATCCTGGACAGAATTCAGGAGGTAGTGGAGGATAGAAGGAACTGGCATGCTATGATTCTTGGGGTCATGAAGAGTTGGACAGGACTGAATGACTGAAAAACACTAAATGTCAGGGGAAAGTGAACTATTGAATATTCTTGAAAGAGGGAAATCAGATTATTTAAATTATTATTAGAAAGGATTAATCAATTAATAAATAAGTATTCAATGAATACTTACTATGTGCCCAGTTTTCATTTAGGCACTGTGGATAATAGAAATAAATTATATGATGTAGTTTCAGGTTTTATCAGAAACAAAACTATTTATGCCCCTAGCTAGCCTGGCTCTATGACCTTAGGCAAGACAAATAAGCACTCTGGACCTCAGGTGTCTCACTGGTAAAATGTTTTTTTTTTTCCTAGTTCTGTCTCTAGCTCTAAATTTCTATAATCTTACTTTCAGAGAAAAACCCAGTGTTTATTATAAATTATTATAAAATTTTATATATTTTTTAAAGCAATTGGGGTTAAGTAACTTGCTCAAGGTTACACAGCCATTTATTTCTGGATGTGGTGCTAAGTGTCTGAGCCCAGATTCAATCCCCAGGTCATCCCGACACTGGGGCCAGTGCTCTTACTCACTAAGCCACCTGGCCATCCCATGAATTCCTTCTTAAACTAAAATTTTAATGCATAAATCAAGACACAAAGGATTACAAAGGAAGCCAATTATACTAAAATTGTTATAAAATATTTTTAAAAATCTAGTTCATACATCTCAGATTATATATAAACTGTGGTGTGTGTGTGTGTGTGTGTGTGTGTGTGTGTGTGTTTAGAGGAATAGTAGACAATGCTTAGATGGGAAGAATGGGATCAGATTGCAGTGTCATGAAATTGAGCCTGAGTTTGGAATTAACAGAATCAGCAAGAACAATTAATAGTTGAGCTCTATATATACATCTCCCAAAATTTTAGAAAGTGGTTTACATATATTATCTTATTTGGTCCTCAGGGTATGTACTATAAGTCTTTAATATTATCTATAATGTTATCATATTAAAGATGAGAAAACTGAGTCTAAAACAGATAAATTCCTTGTGGTCCCAAGACTATTGTGTTGAGGTGATATTCATTTTGGGGTCTGTATTGACTTTAAGCCCAGGGGTCTTTCCATTGATCCACACTGCCATCAGAAGGAGACTGGCATGATAAAAGCCATTAAAAAAGATAATTCTGGAAAAAGTCTTGAGTGATGTTTCCCGTCTGGGAAGACCTTTGCTATAATCAGGGCACAAGGTGATGAGGCTCTTGGTTAAGGCTTGGCATTTGTCATTGAAGATAGAATGTCAATCCAGAAGCTCTTTGGAAGATTTTTCTGAGCATCTTCCTTTAGAGACATACAAGAAGACAAATGAATTAGATATACTTATAGCTTGAGTGATGATGGAAATGCTGATTCAATGGACAGATGTATGCATGGTAGTGAATGTATTACTCATTGTTGGACTTTTGGCAGGAAGACTTTGGGGCCCAAAATCTTGGAGTGAAAATCTAAATCCAATTGCCCAAGTGTCAGTTGTCAATGAGCAGTTGTATTTTCTTAGGAAATTCATTGGATTTTGACAGTAGCTATGAATATGACAATTCAAATGTGGCAATAACATAGGATATATACATATACACACATGTATATGTATATACATATATGTCAATACATGCATGTATTTGTGTTGTGTATATATAATATATCCTCAGGCAAGTTTGCTAACTTCAAACATATGCTGTCATACACACATATAGAAAACAGATTTTTTTTTCTATAAGAAATTTTGCAAGCATTAGACTTCTTCATCAGGGTCAGTTTCTAAAAAGAGTTTTTCTAATAAGCATTTTTCCTCCCCTGAAAGATCTTAAGTAGTGAAATCATAACATTAGTTGTGCAAAAACAGCACTTGGAGATTGTTTGATAATTATTGGGATAGGTTTTTATTGACAACTATTGCTACTATACAACCACAATTATAGCAATCATAAGAATTTCAATGTCAGTTACATCAGAAAACATTTATTAACTCTATTCTTTGTATAAGCCACTGGACTAGCATCTTGAAATTTTTTTTATTATGTAGTTAAGGAAAGGTACAAGCAGGTAGTAAGATACAAGAGAATCTGCTTTGGAGCTGGAGAATCTTAGTATAAATTCCATTTTTATTACTACCTTTATAATCCTGAGCAAGTCATTTAAACTCACTGGTCCCCCATTTCTTTAGTTGTAAAATGAAGAGGCTGGAGTGGACCAAAAAGTTTTGAAGGACCTTTTTAGATCTATGATTCTATGACCTCTTTTTAAAATTCAAAGACAAAAAATAATCTATTCTGAAGTTACCTTTATGAATGTGCTCATTAAGAATCCAAAGTCTCTTTTCAGGTATGTGAGAAAAGGGGAATTTTAAAGCATGTTGAAAGATAGATAAAGAGGAAGAGAACAAGTATATATTAGTACCTTTCATGTGCTTGACACTATGCTAAATGCTTTATATATTATCTCTTTTCATCTTCACAACAACACTATGAGGTAGGTGCTATTTTAGAGTTAAAGAAAAGGAGAGTAAATGATCTTCCCAGGGTCATACATCTAGTAAGTATCTGAGGTCACATTTGAACTCCTCTTCCTGATTCTAGCCCCAGTACTTTATCCAAAAGATCACTTAGCTGCCTCCAGGGAGGTAGAAGTCAGTCTGAGGGCTCTTCTGCAAAGCAACTTTCCTGTCAGTTCAAAATAGGACAATTTAGTTAGGAAAACAAAAGCTAAACACCCACCCTCTCATCTGATTCTGCAAAGATGAAAAGAAAAGAAATAGGAATTACAACTTTTCCTTCTGTTGTTTCAAATAGTATTGAACCCATTGGACTGATAAGGGCAGGAAGCTTGAGCCACTGTCTTTTCAAAGTACATATCTCATGATGCTTGGAGGAATCTGAGAAGGTCAACCATGATCATTCTCCATGGCTAAAAGGGATTAACAGTGAGGATTTAACTGGGAGGTTAAAACGCATATGGCAAGTAACTTTAGAGGAAGAGGAGCTCATCAGGTTTCATGGAAAATAAAAGTTTTTAATAAAATGTGGTGAAAGAATCAGTAGCAAAGTGGACAGATGTTTTTGATTGAGTCAAACCCACCAATGAAAGCAGTTTTCCCCTCTCACACTTCTGTAAGATCTTAGTTGCTTGAATTTTACTTATGTCATTAGGTTAGTTCTTTCAATTGAAAAAAATCTTATTATAAAAGGCATTTCATTGTTTGAGTTTCTATTGGGAAGGGCTAGAAAATACCTTTTACCTACAAATGAGATTCTAACAGGACTTGATAAATTGTAACAAAATTTCTAAGATGGAAAGGACCTCAATGGTTTTCTAGTCCTTCCAATAACTGAAAGGGATCATTTTATATTGTCTCTGACAAGTGATCATCAAGTTCTTATATGAAATTACAAAGGAATTTAATCTACTAACTGTGAAGATACACTTTTAGAAATATTAATTGTTGGGAAATTTATTGATTTTTTCCAGACGCCAAAACTCAATTTTTTTTTGCTTCTTTTGATTTCTAGTTGGTTCTGCTTCCAGAAGCAAGCAGAATTTTCTAATCTTTCTTTTCATGTGTCTTCTACAGGCTAAAAATTCTCCATGTCATTCAATAGATCCTCATATAATATGAATTAAAGGCTCTTCATTATTCTGATTGCTCTATTCTGTATTATCCACAGTTTATCAATGCTCTTAGTTAAAATGAGCAGTTTACTCAAAATTAAACACAATAGTCCAATAGTGGTATAACTTGGGAAGCTAATCCTTTTTAATATTTATTAGTCATGTGATCATGAGCAAGTTATTTAAAATTTTTGAGCTTTAGTTTTCTCATCTATGGAATAGGCATAATAAAATCATTCATAAATAATAGTAATAATAGACACAGCATTTATATAGCACATTAAAATTTACAGTTTCGCTTTACAGATTTCATATTATTCTCACAACAATCCTTTAAAGTAGGTGTTATTACTGACCCCGTTTACATTTGAGGAAACTCTGGGGTCACACAGCTAGCAAATGTCTACATCAAAATTCTAACTTAGGTCTTCCTGACTCCCAAGTTCCACACTCTATACACCATCTAACTGCCTTATATTGCTGGGAAAGACAAACGTGATAACATAAGCAAAGTGTTTTACAAATATTAAGAGAAGCATCATGTGATCAAATTTTTATGTGGATACACATTCCACAAACATAGAAGAACCTAGTATGACTCAGTAGATTGTTTTTGAGACTCTCTGTGACCAAGAATCCATTGAACTGTGACCAGTCTGGTAAAAACCCTCCAGGTATTGAGCTAGCCTGGTCTGTGGACAATAGATCCACCCTGGAAGTCTTTTGGACCTGATGGTTCTTGCCAGGGTGTGCACTCTGTGGGGGTAGCCTTTGGGAACCTAAAATTACCTCCATGTCATGAGAAGCATGCAATTAAAAACCTCAGTGGTGATTTTAAAGGAATTAAAAAAAAACTAAATTATTTAGCTTTTTGTATATGGCTCTGAACTCAATTTTTTCTATCAGTTAATGACCCTGAAAAGAAGATAGATAGACAGCCAGCCAGCCAGCCAGATAGACAGACAGCCAGCCAGACAGCCAGACAGCCAGCCAGCCAGCCAGCCAGCCAGCCAGACAGACAGACAGACAGACAGACAGACAGACAGACAGATAGATAGATAGATAGATAGATAGATAGATAGATAGATAGATAGTTTTCTATCCATGACCTAGGGTCTTATAAGAAAACCAACCTCCAGGAATGACATTGTTACCCACAGTAACTAGAAAAAAAAATCTGCAATGTTTATGCCCCAAATATAGGACCCAAATACACAAAGAAAATTAAAGGCGTATCTCATGAGAGGTACAGAGGAAATTGTGTTAGTTGTTTGGTAAATTTATTGTAAAATGAGTATGTATAAAGGAAATGAAAACAAAGTAAGGATCCATAAGAACTATAAAATAAGACATTAAAAGTCACAGGCTGGAAATTTGAGTAACATGAGTTTCTGCAGTTTATTTTTTTATAAGCTAATGTGTTATTGGTCTTTTTTATTTTGACGTCTTAGGAACTTGACCATTATCATGTGTAGAAAGTATGAGAAGTGGGATTTAAATCCAATTCTTCTGGTTCCAAAGTCATCATTCTTTCCACTGTACCCTGCTTTTCAATGGGCATGGGACATTGTATGTGATACATAAAAAGATACTTTAAGCTGATCTCACAAGGCTCAGAAACAGCTGAGTCCACAGAGTTCACAGAATACTCTACTAGATCTTGTAGGGAGTCCCCAAAGTAAAAAAAAAATATGGACTACATTCAGGGCTATGCTGGTGTCATGTTCTACTGACTTACAAGATCCTCTTGTTAAATTTTTAGTGTGAACATTTACACCTTGGTGTAATGCCAAGCAAAGGCAACTTCCCAAGGTTCAAAATACCAGCATAGCTGCTCACCATTTTATTCAGTGACAAATTAAGAACAGAGAAAATAAAAATATAGCATAATTCAAAATACAGCATTCACCAAGTGTAATTAAATAAACGCCAAGTACTACTCCACCCCTAGACATTACATTCATTTAGTTAATCACACAGTCCCTCTTCTAAGTGTTACTCTACCCCTAGACAGTATATTCATTTAGTCAATCACAAAGCCCCTCTTCTCAAATGAAGATTAGTTTCCAATCATAAGCAAAGTACATTCATTTGGTCAGTTACAGAACACAAAAAAGTCAAAAGTTTCCCACCCTTGGATCACAACTGAATAGGCCATCTACCCCAGAATTACAACAAGCTTAAGCCCAGCATTTAATACCCAAAGAGAGGTTTTTTCTTTGAAGCAAGTTCTCAGCAATCTTTGTTCCTGGGGAGACAAAGCTTAGTAAGGCCACAAGATACATTGCCAGTGTCCTCATTAATTCATTCTCTGTCTGCAGAACAGTCCTAGGACCCCTGGAAATATTAGCAAAATCCTCTTCCAGGATTTCTGTAAACATACAACAAGAAAATCCTTCTTTTTTAAGCAATCAGGGTTAAGTAACTTGCTCAAGGTTACACGGCCAGTTATTTCTGGGTGTGGTGCTGAGTATCTGAGCCCTGGATTTGATCCCCAGGTCATCCCAACACTGGAGCCGGTGCTCTTACTTGCTGAGCCACCTGGCCGCCCCAAGAAAATCCTTCTTCAGGGCTTCTGAACCAACAGCAAAGTTCCTGACCTCTGCAACAACAGGACTGTCCTTCACCAGTGGACGAATCTGGTAAAACAACATCAAAACAGACAGACAAAGTACCAGCATAACAACCATGTCTCCTCAGTCCTTGGCAGCTCTGAGTGGCAGCTCTCAAAAGTCCTGGGCAGTTCGAACTGGCCCTCAACAATTCTCTATATCTCTCTGCCTCCATGATCCTGCTTCCAAAAAATTCTTCTGCCTCTCTCTCTGCTGGCGCCTCTCTAAATTCACATCATAGGTCAGCCCTGTCTTTTCACATCAACAAGTCCATCCCACAAGTGGGATTCACAAGCTCTAGGTTTTAAGACTCAACCAAGCCAATACAGGGAATCTTTGAATTCCATTACTATTACACTTGGAAATCAGCAATCAATAAAAATAAGAACTGAATTTATTGTTTTGTTGATTGCTTAGGCATAAGAAAATGATGAAGAAAATGTTAATAATGAAAATTAAATTTAAAAGTGTATCATGAATGTATTTTTTGTAGTGTAATAAATATGTTGTTACATATTTACCAGCCTACCATTGCCTTTGTCCAACTGGAGTTTACAGCTATCTGAACTGACTATTGCCTTGTAGTAATGGGATTGTATGATGTATAGTGCATTAGTATGACTAATTTATCATTATTTACACTAAGTGGTGTGATAGAAATACTAAGTAGACTTATAATTGTCAATTTGTTTTTGTTGTTCACTCATTTCAGTTGTTTCTGATTCTTTGTGACCATATTTGGAGTTTTCTTGGTAAAAACAGTGAAGTGGTTTGCCATTTCCTTCTCCAGCTTACTTTAAAGATGAGGAAACTGAGCCAAGCAGGTTAAGTGACCTGCCCAGAATCATATATCTGGGCCACATTTGAACTCAGGAAGATTAGTCTTCCTCATTTCAAGCCTGGCACTCTGTCCATCATGCCACCCAGTGGCCCTCAATGGATGCAATACTTCTTGATGTATGTAATCAAGCTGTATTGATCAAAGTGTGCAAACAATATCCTCTTCTAAGAATAAACCACCAAACTCTATCTTAGAGGATCCCATAAGCTTTTTTTTTTATTCTAGACAGAGTTATGGTAAGGTTCCCTCTCTGCCCAGAGGTCCTGTATTTCCCTCTAAAGTGATCATCCAGCAAGTCTCCACCCATCAGCCTGGCCTTCAAGCAAAAATGGGTTACCTTTAAGTCAAGCATGGCGAACACTGGAGCCAGACATAGTCCCATGCTAGGAAGAGACCAATGGCTAAGGCTTCCAATGGGTTTTTTATGTTTTTACCTATGGGTATTTCTATGTTGTTTACCTCTTAGTTTGGTAGTTTACCACATAAATTACTGACAATTGTTTCTAATACTTGTTTCTATTGGTGCTCTCTGTTGACAGAGGATACGTATGTTTATCAGTTGCTTAAGAACAATAGATACACGTTTTGCATTATGCTGCAAAGATGCTTGTTTTATTATTTAAAATAATTATTGAAAATAAAGGTGCTTATTTTATTATAGAAAACAACTTTCTCAAAACAGCTCAATCACACAATGGAGGCTTAAAAGAAAATGCTTTTATACTATGTTGACAGATGTATTCTTGCCTTTTTAAGGTACTGACTTATTCTCACTAAAGGTGGATTACTCAAAGCAGCTAGAAGTTTGCTTTCATGTTTCATTGCTTGCTTATTCCTTGAAAAATTCTACAATCCTAATGCTGGAAGATGAAACATTACTTAATGTTCAAATGTTCTTCAGGGTATTTAAAATACTTGACTTTTTTTAAATTTGTACCTTTGGTAGACAGCTATAGAACACATCCAAAGAACTGGAGAAACTACAGGGCTGTGCCTTTTTTCCTTCCTCTTTAAGGATAAAATGTTAAAGCAATTTCGTGTAAAATTATTAATCACCGCCATCATTCACTTGGGCTGTAGACCCCTGAATGCTGAATGAAGGCAGAAAATCTGTGCTACAGCTGACGGAGTGGAGTCCTTTGAAAAGAACAACAACAAAAAAAAGTTAAATGCATCAACTTCAGTCTAATTGTTGAGGAGACCTTGAAATCCAACAGAGATGGTTTTCTGTTTCAAATTAAAAAAAAGAAAGTTGTAACAACAATAAAGGATCCTCCTCCTCCTCCTTCTTTTTCTTCTTCTTCCTCACTCTTTTCATAATGATAATTTACCTGTTTAGGATAGAACATTTTTTCTCATACTCTGCTCAAGTGCTTTTAAAGTATCAACTTTTCCAAAGGCTTTTTCCAGCTCTGGAAAACTTAGTACTAGGATTTACTCTGCTCCACTCTTCCATTGCCCTTTCACCAATGAATTAGAATGTATATAGCTCAGATTTTTAATTTCCTCCAAAAATTAAAGAAAAATCTCCCCCCAGTTTTAAAGTTTATTTTAAATTTTGTAAACATATGCATTACAAAGTTGTATGCTTATGTATCTATACACATACATACACATATACATACATATATATATATATATATGTGTATATACAATAGTGTTCTCATTGTCCAGCTTAATCTAGGTTCCCAAGTGCCATGTCTAATGTCACCAGAATTTTTTTATCTCCCTGTCTCTGTCTCTCTGTTTCCCTATCTCCCTTTTTTCTATCTTCTTCTCCCCCGCTGGTTTACATAATAAGGATTCCATAGTTTAGAGCATACTTACATATTGTGAATTCTGGATTAATATTTCCATCATCCTTGACCTTTGAAATGTCAGTATATTGAATTTGAGGAAATTATTTTTTTGAAGAATTGATGTGATTTAATTGGTATACAGAATTCCCAGGGCCTAAATTTCCTCTATAATTAGGCAAGACTTAGGTAATATTATAATATTTTTATTATATATAATACTTTATATTATATATATATATATATATATATATATATATATATATATATATATAT
>NW_027187327.1:1904811-1937812 GCF_028583685.1 Petaurus breviceps papuanus
TATATATATATATATATATATATATATATATATATATATATATATATCCCAAAATGGGACAGATATCACAGGCTAGGCCCTAGGAAAGGTGTGGTGCCCAGCACTCTGCAGATGGAACTCACTCCTAGGATGATGGAGAGGGACAGGAGAGAGGGCTGCAGAAAGAAGAGAAAGGGAGGAAAGACATAGAAGGGGCATTTCCCTCCCAGGGAGGCCCCCACCATTTATAGATGGGAGGGAGGGAACATGTGCAAAGATGATTACCAAGGCCTGGGTCAGGGAATGTCAAGTCTTGAGGCTTCCCAAGTGAAGTCATCTAGGGCACTATGATTTCACTTCATGGGCACACATGTATACCCACATAACTTCATGGATAAGGGACACATGAGTGTTTTGTGCCTTAGAAGTCAAACCTCTTAGCTTTTCTGTCCTGCAGGGGAGGACACACACACATACACATAAACACAAATACACACACTGAGAAACAATAAACTGACCTTTGAATCAGGAACAGGGCACTAATACAGTACAAGCATGGATTCTGGACTCAGACAACCTGGTTTCAAATACCATCACCAGTCCTGGAATTAGAAAGAGCTGAATTAAAATGTGATCTCAGACACTTATTAGTTGTGTGACTCTGGGCAAGTTGTTTAACTCTTTTTGCCTCAGTTTCCTTATTTGTAAAATGAGCTGGAGAGGGATATGGCAAAGTACACCAATAATTTTTTTAATTTATTTATTTTTAGTTTTCAACATTAATTTCCACAAAATTTTGAGTTACAGTTTTTTTCTCCCTATCTTTTCCCTACCCCTACCCCAAAATAGCAAGCCTACTGAACACCTCTTCCCATAATCTGTTCTCTTTTATACCCTCACCCATCACACTCTAACATTCAAGTAGGGCAAGATGGGTTTCTATACCCTAGTACCCGTATATCTTATTTCCCAGTTGCATGTAAAAAACAAATGTTTAAACATTTGTTTTTAAAACTTTGAGTTCCAGATTTTTTCCCTTCTTCCATCCTCACCCACCCCCCACTGGGAAGATAAGCTATTCAATACAGGTTGTACATGTGTAATTGCCCAAATCATTTCCAAGGTAGTTATTTTGTGAAAGAATAACTATATTTCCCTCACTCCTATCCTGCCCTCTACTTATTCTATTTTGTCCTTTGAACCTATCCCTTTTCAAAAATGTTTGCTTCCAACTACCCCCTCCCCCAATCTGCCCTCCCTTCTATCATCCTCACCTCTTATCCCCTTCCCCCCTACTCTCCTGTGGGGTACGATACACAATTAAGTGTATATGTTATGCCCTCCTTAAGCCAAATTCAATGAGAATCAGGTTGTCCCATTCCCTTTAACCTTCCTGCTCTTCCCCTCCATTTTATTTTTATTTATTTTTTTTTTAACTGGCACACACTGTTCACATCTATATTTCGAGTTTGGAAACGCATATTTTCAAGCAGCAATACAAAAAAGCATCCATGAAGAATGCATAATCTCTGAAAATTATGAAAACATCCCTGCTACATTACATTTCTAAATACAAAACTGACTACCATATTGCTGCTTCTGTGTAGCGAGAGAAGTTCATTTTCAAAACAGACAAAATTCAGTCTTTAGGTGTGAATGGTATGAATGACAGTCTTTTTTTTTAAATTTCGTCGTCGTTTAGGATCGTTAAGCATGCAAGCCTTGTGGAGGAGGGTCCACAAAGGAACCAGGGTTGGCTTAGGACGTCCCGTTTTAGGCCAGAGCCGGGAAAGCCTCTGGGTCATCGACGTCAGGGGCAGAAGCACTTGACTTGTCTTTTCTGCTTCCGCGGTCGGGCCGTCGTCCACCACGTCTGCGCCGCCTCGCCCACCTCTGCAGCCACGTCCTGGGTGACCAAGGTCTCCAAAATTGATCTCCAGCTGGGATGTGATGTCAATGGCGGGCTTACAGGAAGTGATGATCCATTACAGACTCTTCTGTATGAGCCTCCTTGCTCTTGGACTTGTGCAGCACAAATCCCTTCTTCCACTGCCCATCGGCGCCCTCATTGGGTTTGCGGATATTAAACTCAACTTTTGCCCGGTCTTTATTCTGAATAGCCTTCCACTCATCCAAGGTCATTTCTTTCGGGCCCTCCTCCTTCACCTCTTCCATCTCATTTTCTTTATTTTCTGTATCAGCCGCTGGATGCTCTTCTCCTTCCGGTGTCTCCTCCATCACAGTGGTTTGCTCCAAGTCAGTCAGTCGGCTAGTCTTAGACCGTCCCCCAATTGTGCGAGCCGCTTCCGCCACGTTTGTCCGTTTGTCCTCGTGCTTCAGACCAGATCTATCGCTTCCACTATGCCTATCAAATTCTCTCTTTCCACGAGAGTCAAAGCCATCTCCTCTGCCCATAACGGGGCCTTGGCCGCCGCGCCCTCTGCCCCCGGGGCCACCGCGGCCTCGGATCCACCGGTCGATGACAGGCTTATCCACGGAGAACTCTCCTCCTTCGCCCTTCTCCTCGATGGCCTTCTCGAAGCGCAGCTGGGGGGGGGGGGGGGGCGCATCTCGGGCCTCCTGCCAGTCTGCTTCCCTTCTCCCTGCAGCTGCTGGTCGGGCCTCCTGCCCACTCGTCTAATCCCTTCTTTCTTGAACGCGGAGGGGCCTTGTCCTTCTTGTCGGCCCGTTGGCGGCGGCTGTGGCCGAGCCGGCGGAGGCGGCGCAGGCTGCGACGGCAGCGGGTTCTTGCGGTCCTTCTGCGACTCCTTGCGCAGAGGCTTCCTGGGCGCGACGCCCCCGCCGCCGCCGCCGCCGCCCCTGCCGGCCGCGCCGGCCTGGGCCGCGGCCTGCGCCGCGCTCTTGGGCCCGCCTCGCCGCCGCCGCCTTCCTTCTTCTTATTCTAGGCCGCCTTCAGAACCTCGAAGGGGTCCGATTCGTCGTCAAATAGCTGGTCGAACCGGTTGGTGACGATGCAGCCGAAGCCTTCCTGCAGGTGGCCGGGCATGATGGGGCCCCGGCGGCGCGTTCCTCCATGGATTGCAGCGGGCCGCGCGGAGCAGATGGCGCCTGCTTCAGCTCGTCTCCACAAGATGGCCAGGTCGAGAGAGAGAGAGAGAGAGAGAGAGAGAGAGAGAGAGAGAGAGAGAGAGAGAGAGAGAGAGAGAGAGAGAGACCCCTTCCCCTCCATTTATCAGTTTTCTCTTGCCTCTTTTATGTAAAGTCATTTGCCCTAATCTATCTCTCCCTTTCTCCTTCTCCCAATAAATTCCTCTCTCACCTCTTAGTTTTATTTTCTAGATATCATCCCTTCATATTCAACTGAATCTGTGCCCTCTATGTATACATGAAAATACATATGCCCACACTCACATACATATTTATATACACATATACCCAACTATACATACATATATGTATATATGCATACACACATATATTCCCTTCAACTATCCTCATACTGAGAAAAGTCTTATGAGTTACAATTACTGTTTTTCCATGTAGGAATATAAATAGTTCAACTTTAATAAGACCCTTATGATTTCTTTTTCCTGTTTACCTTCTCATGCTTCTCTTGCTTCTTGTATTAGAAAGTAAAATTTTCTGTTCAGCTCTGTTTTTTTCATCGAGAATGCTTGAAAATCCTCTGTTTCATTGAATGACCATATTTTTCCCTGTAACATTATACTTAGTTTTGCTGGGTAGGTGATTCTTGGTTTTAGTCCTAACTCCACTGACCTATGGAATATCATAATCCAAGCCCTTTGATCCCTTAATGTAGAAGCTGCTAGGTCTTGTGTTATCTTGATTGTGTTTTCACAATACTCAAATTATTTCTTCCTGACTGCTTGTAGTATTTTCTCCTTGACCTGCTAACTCTGGAATTTGGCTATAATATTCCTAGGAGTTTTCGTTTGGGGATCTTTTTCAAGATGTGGTTGGTGAATTCTTTCAATTTCTATTTTGCCCTCTGGTTCTATAATATTTTGCTTTACAATTTTGCTTTAAAATTTCTTGGAAGATGGTGTCTGGGCTCTTTTTTTTTTTTTTTTTTTGATCATGGCTTTCAGGTAGTCCAATAATTTTAAAATTATCTCTCCTGGATCTCTTTTCTGGGTCAGTGGTTTTTCCAATAAGATATTTCAGATTGCCTTCTATTTTTTCATTTGTTTGGATCTGTTTTATAGTATCTTGATTTCTCATAAAGTCATTAGCTTCCAATTTCTCCAATCTTATTTTGAAAGAGTTATTCTCTTCAGTGAGTTTTTGAAATTCCTTTTCCATCTGGAAAATTTGGCTTTTTAAGGCATTTTTCTCCTCATTCGCTTTTTGAGCCTCTTTTGCTATTTGAGTTAGTCTATTTTTAAGGTGTTATTTTCTTCAGTGTATTTTGGGTATCCTTTAGCAGGCTGTAGACTTGCTTTTCATGATTTTCTTGTATCATTCTCATTTCTTTTTCCTCCACTTATCTTACTTGATTTTCGAAATCTTTCTTCAGTTCCTCCACATCCTGTAACTAATTCATATTTTTCTTGGAGGCTTTTGATGCAGGAGTTCTGACTTCACTGTCTTCCTCCACCTCTATGCCTTGATCCTCTTTGTCCCCCAAAAAGGATTCTATGGCCTGTTTTTGCTTCCGTTGCTTGCTCATATTGTCAAACAATTTATTGACTTTTGAGCTCTTTGCCATGTTAGAACTTTGCTTTCAGAATGGAGAGAGCTATGTCCCAAATTGCTGGGCTTTTTGTAGCTTCCAGAGGTATTAGGAGGGCACTGTCTCTACAGCCACGACAAGCTCTGGCTTGCTGGTCACACACCCATGACCATCACCTAAGACCACGATCCAGATTCAAGCAGGTTAAAGCAAGAGTGATTACCCTCTGGATGGTCACTTGGTCCCCCTATGATCTGCAGGCCAAGAGCTCTGGAAGCAGCCATGCAACAGTAGCTGCACGGCTGCCACGACTCTTATTGCTTCTTGCCCTGGGGACAGGGGTTTGACAGTACTCTTCACTCACCTCCCATTCCAACAGAGTTCCACACTCACCTTTTACTTTGTATTTTGTCTTTATGAGTTGAGAAGTCTGGAAACTGCTACAGCTACTGATGATTCACTCTCCTGAAGTCTGCTCCAGCAGCTGCTGGTTAGGGCTAACCACAGCTCAGGCCACACTGCTTTTAGCTTCCAGCTTGCTGTGATAGATAGACCCTTCTTGTCTGCCTGCCAGGCTTCCTTCAGCAGGAGATTTTTTCCTCTGTCACTTTGTGGGTTCTGTAGCTCTAAAGTTTGTTTAGAGTCCTTTTTTACATGTATTGGAAGTAATTGGAGTGGGAGCCCATGTGCTTCTACTCTGCCATCTTCTAAAAGAAACTTTTTTAGTACTCCAGTATTTTTAACTAGAAGATCTCAAATGGGGTTCTAAAGAGTCAGACATGCCTGAAACCACTGAAGAACAACAAACTATGTACCAGACACTGCCCTAAGCATTTTACAAACATTATTATTTTATTTGATCCTCACAACAACACTGGGATGTGTGTGTTATTATTTTCCTCATTTTACAGTTGGGGAAACTGAGTTGCAGAGGGGTTATATGATTTGCCATGGGTCACAACTAGTATGTGTTGAAGGTTGGATTTGAATTCAGGTCTTCCTGCCTCAAGATCCAGTACTCTAGCTACTACACCATTTAGTTGCCCATTACAATCTGTGTGATTTTAAATAAATAATTTAACCTTCCTGAAACACAGTTTCCTCAGCAGTAAAATTAGGATTTTGGAATAGATGATCTCTGAGGTCTCTACCAGTTTTATTATTTGTGATCTATTTAAGAACTGGTCAGAGAAGCTAAGTGACATAGTGAATAGAGCGCTGGCCCTTGAGTCAGGAGGATTGGAGTTCAAATCTGTCCTTAGACACTTGACACTTAACTAGCTGTGTGACCTTGGGCAAGTCACTTAACCCCAATTCCCTTGCCTTCCCCCTCAAAAAAAAAGAACTGGCCTTTACGTCTTTTCTCTGCCACATACTAGCCATGCCACCCTAGGCAGGTCAATTAATTACTCAATACCAAATCTCCTCTTCCCAGCCCCCCCCCGCCCCCCCAAATCTCTTAAGGCTAAATTGCTGAACAGGTATCCCTCCTCTGCATTGATAGAGAAATCTCTTTACTGGGAATTCCCACTACAAAGAAAATCACAGTACCTGAATTCTTCCAATAATAAACCTATACTTATTGGGAGTAACATGTCCAGAGGTGGGTAACTTGTGGCCTTGAAGACATATGCAGCCTTCTAGGTCCTTGGGTATGGTTTTTTGACTGAGTCTAAGTTTTACAGAACAAATCCTTTTATTAAGGAAATTTGTTCTATGAAATTTGGACTCAGTCAAAGGGTCACACTTGAGGACCTAGAGGGCCACATGTGGCCTCTAGGGCACAGGTTCTCCAACCCTGGTTTATACTGTGTGACGTAAGAAATTTAGTACCATTGGATTTTTCTTTGATTCCTGTTCATTGTCATGTAGTGAAGACAATCACCAAAAATAGGGACATTTTGTATGAAACAGTTCATGAATTGATATGCCTACAGGTACAGACCTGGGTTCAGCTCTCACTTCAGATATTAACAGGGCAGTGACTGTAGTTAAATTACATTACTTCTCTGGGCCTCAGTTTCTCCTCTGTAAAATGATGGAGTCACCTAATGATCTCTAAGGACCCATCCAATGTTAAACTTATGATCTCATGACAGATAAACCCCAAAATCCTATGAATACAAGATATATACTCTTGCATCAACTTCTGGGTCTAATTATCTCCCTGTTATCAGATTGCAGAACTGTTGTTTCCTTCATTCTCAGAGAACTAGTTCATTAGAATTTAGCTTCAAAATGAGATAAGCATTTTTTAATGGTCAATGAAATAATTTCCTTATAATCTCTTCCTAACTCTCAATAAAGGTAGGGTTTAGGAGCCACAATTATCTAGCAAAATACCAGAGTATCTTAGTCATTTTGGGAAGTTGTATGTGTCCATTACAGATTTACATAACAAGAGGAGACAACATAGCTGATAGACTTAATATGACTGGAATCAAAGTAGCAGGGCAACTGATCATGAATACAGATAAGCTTTGAGTAATTGAAGTGTATTTGGTTTTGGACTCTCTGTATTTCTCAATCCCTCTTCCCAATGCAAATAAAGAGGATTCAGACAACCAATATTCTGAAGTTGCAAAATGGGAGTTTATTTTGGAGATCAATTGGTCAATCAATCAATAAGGGTTTATTAAACTCCTATTCCCATTTGCTCCCTGGAAAATATATTTCTGCATCTTCATGCATTCTGGGTATGTGTGTGGTGATTTTGGACAATACCAGTGAGATAATATTTGTAAAGCTCTTACTTAGCATTATACCTGACATGTAGTAGGTGCTTAATAAATGTTGTTCCTTTTACCCCTCCTACCCAAGGGAGTTGGAGGTCCAGTAACAATCAGGCCAAATTATCCATACCTAAGCTTGTCTGCTAGCATTCAAATACCCTACTCAATATCCTTACTTCCCATAAATCTAACCCATCCAGATGAACTCATGTGCTACTTCCTATGCTTATATAGTGATATTTTACCATCTTTTCTGTTTTTTTTTTCTGATTCAAAGTTGGCTTGTGGCTCACATTTTTGTCTATTTCCAATATACTATACCTATTTAATCTCCTGTCAATTTGAATGTTGATCTGGCTTACAAATTATATTCATTCTTTTCTACTTTAGGTTGTTTTCACAGCTCTATCAGTTTTTCTGATCCTGGCTTACTTAGTGGACCACACCCTGTCTAATACCTTTGGCTCCTAGGCCAAGCTAATGATAAACAAAACCAAGCCATTATTAAAATTTTTTTTTGTCCTTATCCACAACAATAAATCATTACCAGCACACATACACACAGTCACCCTCTCCTTCCATCTTCCTTCCTTCCTTCATTTCTCCAGCTTCATCTTTCCACCCATTATCAACACTGTCATTATTTTTTGATTAAATGAAGAACCTTTGGTCAACTGGGTGACTCATTTGGCCAGTAGGATGATGTTCCTATCTTATTTAAGATCATTTGCCTTCATTTCATAACTATCAGGAATAATCAGCCCATGTAAGTTACATTCTATGTCCTGCCTTCAGACTTGTCTAAGTCGATTTGCTATGGAATGAAAAGGAAGGTAGAAATGAATCAGCCAGATATTTTCAGAATGTAAAATAGATAATTCTGAATGGAAATTCTCTCTATATTTTACCTTCAAAGGTTAATTGAAATATGAGAAGTAGAATCATCATCACCATCATCATCACCATTTTCATATAATATATACATGCCAACTACTTGCAAGCTGATCAACGATTGATTGGGAAACAATCATATGAAAGACAGAATTATATAACACATTCTCAGAAGTCTCAAGACTTTAATGTGCTAAAACTTAATGCTAAGAACAGATAACTGAACTTAATGGTAAGAACAGATATCCCCTGGAATGTGTGCTAGTATCTTAGGGAAACCATTTTAATTTTTAAATAGCTGAGGAGTTTCTAATAATGTTCCATTGATCAGAGGAATCATTCTAGTCAACAAGTACATATCACATCCTTACAGGAAAAAGGAGCATTTAATGAGAATCTCTGAAAAGTCCCCTTGACTGTGCTTTAATGCTTTATTCATAACTAGATCTCCAAGTGTGAGCTCTCCCAGTCTTCCTTGGTCCCATGAGTTTGTACATGGGCTGGTTACACTTCAGTGTAGAACCCTGCTTTCTGTGGTTAATATATCGGGTCTCCCCATACTCTACCAATAGTTCTGTGATTCCATAGTTCTAAGACCAGAAATTGGATGGGATAATCTCTGCATGGATATGAATCATAGTTTCTCAGGAGACAGGTTTTGTAAGTTGTTGCCAAAAACAAAACAGAATGATAAAAAACAATATCTAGTGGCTAACCTTCATGAAATCAGCCTTTCACGACCTAGACTTTTACTCCTTATTCTCTCCTTTCCAACCCGATACATACTTTGTAATCCAATAACATTGGTATCCTTGTTTTTCTGGCCTTCTCACAAGGCACTCCATCTCCAGACTATGGACATTTCACTGGTGTTTCCCAATTTCTCTTTTTCTTCATCTTCACTTCTTGAATCCCTTGGGTTCCTTCAAGTCCAACTGAAATCCCACCTTTACCAATCTCCTTTAATTCCAATCACTTCTTTCTTTAGATTATCTCCAATTTATCCTGTATACATCTTGTTTGTACATTGCCATTTACATATTTTCTCCACCACTAATCTGTGAATTCCTTGTGTTTGTATCCTTAGGCCCTGGATCATAAGGTTCTTGAAGAAAGGGGCTATCTTTTGCCTTTTTTTGTATCCCTGTTGCATAGCATAGCACCTGGCCTAGTACCTTCTTGATAAATGTTTTTGATTGATTGCTTATCATAGCACCTGGCACATAGGAGGGACTTCAGAAATGCTTAATGACTTGACTGCAAAGTTAGCTTAGCTAATTCAGCAAACACACAGTCCATCAATAAGCCATTCTTGAATCATTTTCAGTTTTGTAGAACCCGAGTTTGCATTTTGCTGACATTTAGGTGACACAGTGGATAGAGCCCTAGGCCTGGAGTCAATAAGACCTGAGTTCAAATTTGAAACTCAGATACTTAGTAGCTTGGTGATCCTGGGCAATTCATTTAAGTCTCCTCATCTGTAAAATGAGGATAGTAACTCTTACCTCACTGGGTTGTTGTGAAACTCTTAATGATATGTATCTATATATGTATATGTATATCTATAGATATAGATGTAGATATATATATATATATAGTCATATAACTGTTAGCTATTAAAATTATTATTTACTGAGCATTCAGTTTTTTTGTAGCAATAGTTTTTCAGTTCTTGCCATTAATTTTCCTTTTTGCTTCAATGCAATTGGCCTTGTTTTATTGTGGGTGTGAATGATCTTTGAACACTTGATCTCTATACAAACAGCCACCATGAAATTTGTAACAATCAAATATACTCTGAAAGAGCTACAACTTTTCCACTTTTTCTGGGAATAATATCCACTCTTAAAAACCACACAATTAAAAATACAATAAAAGAGAGCAATAAAAGCACTGAATCTACCACTAAACTGACAGAGAACTCATTCAATCTGGTTTCCTTTGTATAAGTACAGACATTCTGAATAAGCTTAGTGTAAGTAGAAACAGAGAAGATAATTGCTGTCACAAAACAAAGCCATATTAAAATCTTTGCTTGTTCTCAGGTCATTCATCCACATTATATTGGAGAATATTGAATAACAGTGATAAGTCTGATGGTATATATGGGTTATAATATCCATCCTTGGTCAGAGTATCAGAGAGCTATTTATCTAATTTTGAAGCATCCATCAACATGAGTTGCCACTCATGTTACTTGTTGATTGAGTGATCAAAGAAAGAGTCTAAATAATATGAAAGAGGGATTAGACTTAATCTGTTTGGCCCCAGAAGGCAGGCCTAAGAACAATGGCTGGAAGCTACCAAGAAGCAGATTTATGAGTTAAGTGGCCCAGTGATCAGGCAATGATTGCTGGGCTTGGAGCAAGTATTTGAATTTGAATTCATTTTCAGAAACTACTTAACTGCATAAGTCACTTAACCTCTGTCTATATCAATTTCCTCATCTGTAAACTGGAGAAAATACTAGCACTTATTTCCCATGATGGTTGTGAGGATTAAATTGGAAAATATTTGTAAATTGCTTTACAAATCTTAGAGAGGTATACAAAAGCTGACTCTCATTATTTAGACTAGATAGAGGGAAAAGCTTCCGAATAATTTTGAACTTTGAGATCAAGGACTATTCTTTCTCTGTGGATGTGTCCACAGTGCAAAGCACATAGTATGTACCTAATTAACATTTATTGATTGGTTGTGCATTATTTCTTTTCCCAAATTCTATGTTCCTGCCCAACTGGCCTTTGTTCTTTTCCTCACACACACATAAAAGGCTACATCTCCAGCATCTCTACCTCTGTCCTAGCCATATCCAATGCCATACCTCCCATGAAGGGGGAACGCTCTCTCCTCACCTTCACCTTTGAAAGCCTCACTTCCCTTAAGACATACCTCAGGTATATTTTACAGGAAGTTTTTCCTGATTCCATTAACTCTGAAGTCCCTTCTTCTTAAACCACTTTTAAAAAAAAATGGCTTGTGCTTATTTTATATTTATTATGTATGTAATATGTTGTCTTTTCCAAAGAGTGTAAATTACTTTGTAGAAGTGATTATCCTGCTTAAAAAAACCCTCTAAATCCCTAGCACTTAGCTAATAACACATAGTAAGTGTTTAATAATTTGTCAATTCATTAATAAAATATGTCTAACAGTTGATAGTGGCTTGCTGTGGCATTAATAGAAAGCATCATGAAGAAAGTGTAAGACTTGGAAAGATAAGATAAAGAAAAAATAAAGAAAAATTAACTTTTGAATTTTATTTCTTCCCTTTCTTTTCTAGGCCTGAATAATAAAAAAAATGAGGTCAGATGATGACTGTTTATTTAATAGTGGGATTGATAACATAGATGTGTGTAGTCTGGAGAGATCCCTGGAAAGTTTAGCAAGTATGTTCCTAATAGGAGTTATTGATTGAGTGAATACTGGAAACAAGTTGAAGGATAGGAAGGACAAGATTAAAAAAAATTCACAGAAGAAAAACACTTCTTATAAATATTAAGTTTGTCATGGAAGAAATAAAAGGTTTGGGATAGGAAATGTTCCTGAGAAGAACATACTTCTATGGCAGAAAATACTAAATTATGGTGATATTGGGGGGTTATATGGCAGTAATCAGTTTGATGTTTTAAATTTTTTTACATAAACTAATGGTTTCTAAAAATGAGGGTTGGGTGGGGTGAACATCTGGAAGACAGATGGGATTAGGGTGGGGTGAATAGAAAAGTCATTTCTAAAGAGATATGTTTAATGTTACATGTCTTTTGTTTTATTTGATTAATTTATAGTGAAGATTGAAGCATCATTCTGGCAGATGAATATGGACATAGCGGTTCTGCAGTAAGATTTATGGTAAATGACTGGGATTCCATATTCTAGAAAAGTACATACTTTTTTTAATGATGTACTTTCATAATAGAAATTTATGGATGTGAGATATTATCATAAATGTATTTGTTACAAAAAATGAATTCTGACAGTTTCTTCCAAATTCCTAGGGGTAGAATATCATAGTTATGTGTATATAAATGTATCTGCATCTATCTATCTATCTATCTATCTATCTATCTATCTATCTATCTATCTATCTATCTATCTATCTATCATCTATGCATGCAAAGATTTAACAGTTATATGTATGTATGAGTGTAAATGTGTCAACTGATTGATAGATAATAAGTCATTCAATTGGGTACTTATACTGTGTTCAAAGTATCTGAAACTATAAGCCAATTCACAAATTCAAAAATGAAAAACTCTGATTTCAAATAGTCTATAGATATCCTATTAAGAGCCTTCAAATTATACAAGAAAGTGCTATTATTAAGCCTTAAATGAGTATAAATCAAACTTAGGTGCTCCTAAAGAGATAATATATTATGATTTTAAAAAATTCAATCCATTATTAAATGGCTGCAATTTGTATACCTACTTATATTACTTTTGCAGGGATGTGATGCTAAGTGTTATGTTTTATCCAAGTAGGTTATATGTATCTGGATCCATAATTCCCTTGGTATAGTTGTGTAAGGAATTTCTGATAAGGAAATGTAGGTGTCTGGTGTTACAATCTAGAGAGTTGCCTAAGGCACTGAGAATTAGCACCAGAGTCATGGAACCAGTATTTATCAGTTGTAGAATTCAATGCAAATCTTCTTAACTTGGAGGCAGCTTCCTAGCCACTATACCACAATGCCTACTATGTGTATTTATGCCTATATAAGTCTTTCTTTATGTATAATAAAACTATCTTAAGATGTTTTTGAGAATAAGTCACTAAACATTTTTTAAAGGAAACTAGAAATTAAATATATTTGAGAAAAACAATTTTGAATGTATCCTGTGGGGAGGCACCAAAAAGAGCTAGCTACACATGAATTTATCTACTTACATATGCCTGTGCAAATGCATGAATATCCACCATCAGTGCAAGAAAAAAAACCATAGGGGAGGCTTATCACCAGACTTCCTGCAGAGTGGAACCTTTATTTCACCTATGACAACTAATAAAGACTTTGCTATAGCAAGGTGGTGATCTGCATTTATAAAGAACAAATATTAGATGCAGTAAAGTAAAACTCCAACAATTAACAACACAGATGTCTGATCCCAACCTAACTGAAAGCTTTTTTGTTCTTAATAGAGAGGAGTGGAGATTAGACTACTAAAATGATGTTTATTGAAATTAGCTATCATGTCCTCTCCTCCTCTTCTTCTTCTTTTTTTTTTTTTTTGCAGGGAAAGCAGGGCAATTGGGGTTAACTGAATTGCCTATGGCTAGTTTTTTGTGTTAAGTGTCTGAGGCTGGATTTGAACTCAGGTCCTCCTGACTCCAGGGCCAGTGTTCTATACACCTAGCTGTCCCTATTCTTGCTGTCCCTATTCTTGGCTTTAAGCCCAGCTCCTTTGACCTCCAGAATATTATATTCCAAGTCCTTTGATCCCTCAGTGTAGAAGCTTCCAGATCCTGTGTTATCCTGATTGTGTTTCCACAATATTCAAATTGTTTCTTCTTGGCTGCTTGTAATATTTTCTCCTTGATCTGGGAACTCCAGAACCTGGCTATAATATTCCTATGAGTTTTCTTTTTGTGATCTTTTTCAAGAGGCGATGGGTAGATTCTCTCAACCTCTATTTTGCCCTTTGGTTCTAAAACATCACAGCAATTTTCCTTGAGAATTTCTTGAAGGATGATTTCTAGGTTCTTTTTTTGATTATGGCTTTCAGGTAGTCCAATAATTTTTAAATGATCTCTCCTGGATCTATTTTCCAGGTCAGGGGTTTCCTAATGAGATATTTCACATTTCCTTGTATTTTTTCACTTGTTTGGATCTGTTTAATAGTATCTTGATGTCTCATAAAGTCATTAGCTTCCATTTGCTCCAATCTAATTCTGAAGGAATGGTTCTTTTGAGTGAGCTTTTGAGATTCTTTTTCCATCTGGCAAATTCTTCTTTTTAAGGCATTCTTCTCCTCATTGCCTTTTTTGTGCCTCTTTTGCTATTTGAGTTAGTCTGTTTTTTGAGGTGTTATATTCTTCAGTCAGGTTGATGATTCACTTTTCATGGTTTTCTTGCATTATTTTCATTTCTCTTCCTAATTTTTCCTCCACTTTTCTTATTTGGTTTTCAAAATCCTTCTTAAGCTCCTCTAAGCCTGTAACCAGCTCATATTTTTCTTGGAAGCTTTTGGAACAGGAGTTCTGACTTCATTGTCTTCCTGCTGTGCCATGCTTTGATCCTTTTTGTTCCCAAAAAAGGAATCCAAATTTGGATTGCTGTGCTTGCTTTGCTTCCTTTGCTTGCTCATATTGACACTCAATTACTTGATTTTTGAGCTTTTTGCCACAGTGGAACTCTGCTTCCAGAGAGGAGAGCTTTATCCCAAATTGCTGGGGATTTTGTAGCTGCCAGTTATTAGTTGGGTGCCCTCTCTGAAGCCTCCACAGGCTCTGGCACATGGTCACGCACCCCAGGACCTTCATCCAAGATAGCCATCCAGATCCAAGCAGGTAAAAGCAAGATCAATTGCCCCTCAGAATGGTGGCTTGGCTCCCCTATGATCTGCAGGCCAGGATCTCTAAAGCAGCCATGTGGTGGTGGCTGCATGGCCACCAAGCCTCAGCCACTTCTCCCTCTGGGAGCAGAAGCTGGACCACACTCTCAGACCCCCTGTTCCCAAAGTCCACACTGACCTTTTACTTTGCCTTTGGCATTTATGGGTTGATAATTCTGGAAACTGCCATACCTGCTATTTATCCATTCTTCTGAAGTCCCTCCAGATGCGGTTGTTCATGGCTGCCCTGCAGCTAAAAGCTTAGACTCACATGGGGCTGGGCTCTGCTCCCAGCTCACTGTGATGAACCCTTCCTGTCTGCCTACTGGGCTGCCTTCAGTGGGAGATTTTTTTCTCTCTGTCATTTTGTGGGTTCTGTTGCTCTAAAGATTGTTTAGAGTCATATTTTATAGGTATTTGAGGTGGTTATGGGGGGAATTCAGGGAGATTACCTGCTTCTACTCCACCATGTTGGCTCTACCCTCTCTCTCCACTTTTATATGTAACCCCTGGCCCTCAGTGAAATGGAAACTTCTTGTGGGCAGAGGGAATTTTAATCTTTTTTTTTTTGTATCACCAGCCTAGGACTCTGTCTGACATATACAATTATCCCTTACACATCTCAACTTTACCCATCACAGTTTTGAAATATCAGGGGTCAGTAAAAGTAATTAAATGAGAAATTTTGAGGAGTTTTGTTTTAGCCATAGATGACAGATAAAGGTCAGCAGATGACACAGAAAAAGTTTAGAAACTTGAAAGTGCATAAAAGATATGTATAGTTTTATATAATATCAAACTATTTGATTTTTTAATACTATAATAATTCAGACTTCTTCTCTGATATGAAGGAAGGGCCAAAAAATTTTATGCAGATTTTCCTGATCACTCCTAACCCCTTTGATATGGAAAGGATAACTGTAGTATGATTTTTTTATACATCTTGTTTCTGAGACTAACTATTAATTTATAGAAGTGCATTGTACTACTTTATAAATCCCTAATAAGAAGAATTAAATATACACCATATGTGAAGGTTTAAGATAAACATTAACACTGTGTTGTTTGTTGGAACATTAAAAAATGTGCTGTTAAAATTCTATTTCAGAATCAGAATGTGCTTTCACATAAAATGCATACATTTGTAAATATTTAGAGATATGTTTACATTATACATATCAGAATCTAGAATTTTAGGACTAGAAGGAACCTAGGTCTGGCCAAAGGAAGTATTTGTACAAGGATGAATGCATGTACAAAGCAAAATCTGGTTTTCTGTAGCTTGCCACATAGGACTAATATACAATTCTTATGAGCACTATAAACTTGTAAACTTCTTCTCAATTTGTCCCTTTTATACTCCTTTATCTACATTTAAAAAAAATTAACAAAAATTGACTTTCTCTTTCTCTACCTCCCTCCACAACTGAGGGGGAAATCCCAAAAAACTTAGTAACAAATATGCGTAGCTAAGGAAAACAAAATACTAGGTCAAAAATATGTCTCAGTCTGCATCTCTCCATTAGGACATAGGTAGCACACATCATCATCAGTCCTCTGGGATCGTAGTTGGCCATTGTATTGATCATTGTTCATAAGTCTTTCAAAATTTGTCTTCACAATGTTTTTGTTATTGCATAAATTGTTCTCCTGATTCTACTCACTTTACTATGTATCAATATATTCAATTCTTTCCAGGTTTTAGGAAATCATCACTTTAATAATTTTTTATGGTAAAATAATATTCCATCACATTCATACACTATGATTTTTCAGCTATTCCCAAATTGATGGACTTTCAACTGTCCCCTAATTGATTGGGTAGCTAGGAGGTACAGTGAATAGAACAAGAGACCTGGAGTCAGGAAGACCTGAGGTCAAATCTGACTTTATATAATTACTAACTGTGTGACCATGGGTAAGTCACTCAATCATTATTTGCCTTATCCTACTGGAGAAGGAAGAGGCATACTATTCTGCCAAGAAATTTACATGATAGAAACAACTGAACAACAACCATCTAAGTATCCAACTCTTTGCCACCTTGAAAATAATTTTTATTCATATTTTTGTACTTATGGATCATTTTTCTCTTTCTTTGATCTCTTTGGGGTATGAGCCAAGTGGTAGTATCATTAGGTCATAGGGTTTACACAATTTAATGATGTTTTAGACATATCTCTAAATTGTTTTCTAGATTGGCTGTGTCAGTTTATAGCTCCATCAATATTGTTTAATTAATAAATATCTATTTTTCCTTCCAACATTTGTCATTTTCCATTTCTGTAAACTTTGAAGATCTGATTGGTATGAAATACAATCACAGTGTTGCTTTAATTTTTATTTCTTGAATTATTAGAGAGCATTTCTTTATTACTATTGAGAGCTTGAAATTCTTCCTCTGAAAACTACTTGATAATATCTTTTGTTCATCTTGTTAATTTGTTCCTTCCTCAACCCTTTGTATAGTTACCTGCAGTATATGACAAGTTCGCTTTAAAAAATGTTTATTGTATTTTTAGTTTCAAATTTCCCCCCTCCCTAATCCATTCACCACCAATTGAGAAGGCAAGAAATACAAAACCCATTACAAATACAAAATCATACAAAAAAAAATTTTCTGCATTAGTCATGTTCTGAATGAAAAAGAAAAAATATGCTTAAGTCTGCATTATGAGTTTATCAGCTCTCTAACTATAGGTAGATAGCATTTTTGATCATGTTCTTTTTATTGTGGTGGATCATGGTATTGATCAGAGTTACTAAATCTCTCAGAATTGATTATCTTTACAATATTGTTGCTACTGTGTAAATCGTATTCCCAATTCTGCTCACTTCACTTTGCTTGGTTCATTAAAATCTTCCCAGGTTTTTCTGAAACCATCCCCTTCATTTATTAGAACATAGTAGTATTCCATCACATTCACACACCATCACTTATTCAGTCATTCCCAAATTGAGGGGTATCCTCTCAGTTTCCAATTCTTTGTTGTCATAAGAAGAGTTTCAATAAATGTTTTTGTATATATGGGTCCTTTTCCCCTTTCTCTGATTTCTTTGTGGTCCAGACCTTATAGTGGTATTGTAGGATCTAAGGGTATGTGCAGTTTAATAACTTTTTGGACATGGTTGCATATTGTTTTCCAAAACAGAATAATCACAGCTCCAATAGTGCATTAGTGCACTTTTTTTGGTGTATTTTCTCCAGCATTTGTCATTTTCCTTTTTTATGATCTTAGCTAATCTGATTGTTGTGGAGTGGTAGCTCAGAATAATTTTAATTTGCATTTCTCTAATTTTTAGTGATTTAGATTTTTTTAATATGACTATAGATAGCTTTGATTTTTCACCCTGAAAACTGTTTATATATTTGGATCATTTGTCATTTAAGGAATGGCTTTTATACATTTGGCTCAGTTTCTTATATATTTTAGAAATGAGACTTATAATGGGGTGGCTAGGTGGAGCAGTGAATAGAGCACCAGCACTGGAGTCAGGAGGATCTGACTGTCAAATCCAGCCTCAGACACTTAACACAAAAACTAGCCATGTGATCTGGGGCAAGTCACTTAACCCCAATTGCCCTCCAAAAAGCAAAAAAAAAAAGGAAATGAGACTTTTATCAGTGAAATTGTGGCAAATATTTTTCTGAGTTTCCCACTGTTCTTCTAATTTTAATTTCATTGGATAAGTCAATTTATTTAACTGGAATAGTCATTTTTATTATATTGGTTCAGCCTACTCATGAGCAATGAGTATTTCTCCATGTATTTTTCTTTATTTGTTGGAAGAGTGTTTTGTTAATTGTGCTCATATACTTCATGTATGTATTGAAAAATCCTTTTTTTAAACTCAGGAAAGGTAATAAACTATTTAGGAGAAGTATAAAAGAGAATGGTAAAGAAGTAATACTGTATTCTCTTGAAACCTAGGTGTGAGAAACACAGGAAATCACTGCAAAACACAAACACAGGTACTAGACAACTGTCTTATTTTTTTTGTTGTTGTTGTTTTCTGGAGGGTTGGGCAATTGGGATTAAGTGACTTACCCAAGGTCCCAAGGCTATTAAGTATATTAAGTGTCTGAGGCCAAATTTGAACTCAGGTCCTCCAGACTCCAGGGCTGGTGATCTATTCACTGCACAACCTACCCACCCAAGAGAGCTAAATCTTAAAGCTTGCTGGATGAATCAGTCAACAAAGAATAATTAGTCATATACTATGTGCCAGGTACTGGATATAGAAAGACAAAAATTAATTAGTCTATGACTTCTAAGGGTTTATTGACTATTAAGGGAAGGCAATGGTACCCTATGGAGTGACTTGAACCCCACAGTATCAAAATATATCTGCTGTCATTTTTCCTTTAGAACTACTTTTGAAATGTCCCACTTTTTAATATCATCTCAGTTCCAATGACTAAGAAGTACCCAGTGGTAACTTATATGCCATAGACCAATTCATTTTGTTTTATGTACTGTTTAATTCTCTACTTTGCTCAATTTCCCTTTTGATTGAAAAGAAGGTCTTCGGGGAAAGGATTCTGGCAGACTACCTATTTGACAGAGTGTGTTATGCAACAAGCTATAGAAATGATTAATAATAGCCTGTCAGATTTTAGGTCTGAATACCAACATGACATTTTTCTTAGAGAAATGCCTTCAAACATTCTGCTGCACCCAGGTTGCCAAAGAACTTGTATCTAGGGAGACATTAAGAGAGGTGGTACACACTCACAGAAGACTATTTTCATACACATATTGTCAGAAAGAGCATTGTGCTTCAAGTGTGATGCAAATTGACCATAGCCAGAAAATTCAGTGTCTTTAGACTGACACATTGCCCCTGACATCACCTTTGGAATAAAGTCATGCTGGAATGAGCTGAAGCGATCTTTTATTTTAAAATGTTAAAACTGATCCTGTCTCCTGGGAAAACATGTTTTTAGTCACATGCTTAGGAAATTCCTCAGATAAATTGTTTAATTTATTTCTAATAGGATTTTTGGTGCAGAGCTTACTGTCTGAGTATCATGCAGTACTGCCCAGTCTTCTCCATAGATTGTTCAATGAATTAGGAACTGATGAATTTCCTTTACCTATTACGGCTCAGAGATGGTTATTATCGGACCTTGAATAGAAACAATGCTTCTGAGACATTAATACAAGTCTCTTTTGTCTAATATAAGGGGGGGAATCCCTGTTGAATATTCATCATTCAGATTATAGTCATAAATGATTGCAGCTGGGAAACCCGATGGCATTTAGTATTCAAAGAGAGGTGAAACCACAGAGATAGGAAAGCTAGATTATAATTCTTAGCAAAATAATAATATAAGATGTGCAAATCAATAAAGTGGAAAAACAAAACTAGGCACATGATCACTGAAGGGATGTTGAGTGTGGATTCATCATGTGACCTTGATGGGTTTCATTCTGGAAAATTTAATAGAATAAGTACTTTATCTTTAGTCAGAGACATAGGTTCAAATCCTGCCCTTGACATTTTAAAGAGATTTAAAAAAATTAATGCAGTTTTCTTTATGTTTCAGTCATTTCAACATCTCCACTTTCAGATTAAACTGGTCCTTATGATAAACAAAAATAATAAATAAATAAATAATAAAAGAAAAGAAAAATAATTTTGCAAAAACATCTAATACAGTGAGAAGGGGTGATATAGTTTTATATTCCTTTTAATTCCCAGTGTATTGTATTCCTACATCTTTTCTGCCCAGAGGGAGGAGGTATGTTTTATTGTTTCTTCAACTCTGCTTCTGAGTCATATTACCTGTGGCATTTTGGGCAAGTTATTTTATTTTTCTTATCTTCACTTTCCTCTTTTATTAAATTTGGAATGGATTGCTAAGTTTACTTTAATCTCTAAATCTATGATCCAATGATCCTATGTATCACAGAAAAAGAGTTTCAGAATGTTAAGGGACTTTGGAGACATCACTTTTTCACTAGCAATGATTTCTTCTTTTATTTTATGGAATAATAATAATAAATAACAACTAAGGGATGCCCAGAGAATTTAAATGACTTGCCTATGAAAGATTTGTACTTTTTATAAAGGTTTTGATAATGAGAAGAGTAAAGAAGACGTGGAATAGAGAGAAAGGAAGAGGGTTAATCAAGTGGGAAAAGTAGAAGGAATAGGAAGCAGTTTGTTTGTCTGAACTGCAGAATCTAAGTAATAAAAATGATGGAAAACTAATGTACATAGACGTTTGGGAGGTTGGGAGGGTGTGGAATAGTGGATACACACAGGTGCTCTGGATTAGTTAAGAAGTTTTGATTGGATAGAGTGGGAGTCTCTGTTGGTTTCTGAGCAACTGAATGGAATGACTGAAATAATATTTGATGAAGAAGATTCTAACTTTAATGTGTAAGATGGATTGGAGAGAAAGAGACTAGCTAGAGAGCTGTTAAATTAATCCATGTGTAAGGGTATAAAGGGGTGTCTATACATGCAGAGAAAAAACCCCAGTATTTTGAAGTAAATCAATTTCTTCTCTCCCCACTATTGCACTCAAATTAAGCAGGTGAAAAATGCAGGGAAGAGAAGAGGAAAATGAAAAAAAAAACACATCATCTTTTTTTTTTTTTACTTTTTGGAGCAGAGAAGATAGGGCAAATGGGGTGCTAATTTTTGTGTTAAGTGGCTGAGGCTGGATTTGAACTCAGGTCTCCTGACTACAGGGCCAGTGCTCTATTCACTGTACCACCTAGCCACCCCATAACAGCATCTTTTAAACACTCACATTTTAACATTAAACTCACATCTAGAAGAAGGACTAGAATCTTATCATTTTTTATTATTTAAATCAACTTGCCTTTTTATCTAATCATGTAGGTAGTAAAACAAGATGGATTATTGGCTCATTTTTTTCAGAGATATTATGGAATGGCAAGCTAACAGGACGGTGAGGAAGGAGATCTGGGTATCAGGCCTAGTTTGACTTGATCTATTAACTACATGACTAATTGGTGATTAGTTACATATCCTCAGCTTGACACATCTCTGGGACTCAGTTTCCTTATCTGTAAAATGAGAGGGTTGAATTAGAGGTCTGTGAAATTTATATGTATTTGATAATGATTTCAATGTAATTGTTTCCTTTGTAAGCCTGTTTACTTTATTTTATGTAATCGAAACATTATTTTGACAAAGGGTCTATAGGCTTCACCAGAATGTTAAAGGAACCCATGATATAAACAAGGTGGATTCTTAGGGATCCTGATAATCCCTAAAATCTCACCTATTTTAAAGACCACTACCATTCTCCTACAGTGGTGAAAATGTTCAATTTGCATTTCTGTGTTAAATTCTTTTTCTGATTAACATCATACTATCCCATCTAATGCACACTTATTCAGGGCCTCCTATGCACCAATCACTTCACTAAGCACTGAGAATAACATAATAATAAAGACAAACCCAGTTCTCAAGGATCTTATAATCTAATGGGGGAAGACAGATATGGGTCACGATCATGGTGGAGTTGAATAGATGCCAGTGGGAATACAAGTTAGTAGGAAATGAAGAGTTGTCTAGCTTTCTGAGCAATCTTTGAGTGGAAACTTTGGGGGAATTTTTTTTGTTTTATCTTCTAGCCATCCAATCAGAGTGTCAGAGGCAACTGAGGGTACTGATAAGATGTAAATTCCAAGAAGATGCAATCTCATTTGTGATGAGTTTCCTGAGGACGAATTTTTTCCTGAGGGATGTGGTGGGGGTGGGGAGGGGGCAGGGCAGGGAATAGAGAAGGACCATGAAGGAAGAGCCAAATCCAAGAAATGTAGCCGGGGGAAATGAAGAAGACCTGAGGAAACAATTAGAAAATTTGAGAAAATCTAGCAATGAGTATGTATATATTTATATACATATATAAATATATATGCATATACATATGTCTATACATGTATATCTCATGAATTCAATTAAGGGATTTTAAATGAATTTGGAAATGGGAAGGAAGGGGAATGTCAAGGTTCCTAAATATTGAACCCATCAGCTTTCAAATCACTGAAGAGTACATGAGTACAAGAGTTGCTCTTATGGAAATCAGTCCAAGGAATGCGAGTCTCTTTAATATTTGGGTTTCCTAGCTACTAAAATTACTTTTTCAACGCATGAGAGACTTCAATGACATTTAATATGAATGATACATGAAATGACTAGTGACTTCATCAACCTGGGAATTCCCTCTTCCATAGAAGATTGGAATCCATTGATATTTGTTAGGCAAGCCTGAGGGAGTTGCTATGGGCAGGCAGATGATGAAATGGCTTGTCTTGGGTCACACAGTGCTAAGTGTTGGAGGCAAGATGAAACTCAGTTCTTTTTGACCACAAGTCCAGCAGTTTTTCTGCTAGAACTTACTGTTTCTATTGTGGTTTAACACTTGCATACTTTACAGTTGAAGAAACAAAGAGTTAGAGAGGTTAAGATCATGGAATAGTTTACCTCGAATTTGAATCCATGTATTTTGAATGTAGTTCCCATCATCACTGAACCTCTCTCTATTCTGTTATCATTGTGATATTGAAGATCTAGAGCTGGAAAGAACATCAAAAGTTATTTAGTCCCATCCATTTATTTTACAGATGAGGAAACTGAGACCCAACATTTTAAGAAATTTATAATAAATAATTTGAACTCAGGGTGCTTTTCATTGTATCAAATTTTCTGTCCAGAATAGCACTTTGCCTATAGCAAGAGCACTCAAAATATCTGTTGAAGGATCAGTTGATTAACTGATTTGTAGTAAGAAAAGTTAGAGCATCCTATGATTTAGAACATAGAACTTGGAATATAAGTATTATAAACTAGATTGCAATCATAACCCTGCCACTTAATTACTCTTTGGCTCTCAATCTCCTCATCTTCTACTACTACTACTACTACTACTACTACTACTACTACTACTACTACTACTACTACTACTACTACTACACACACACACAGACATATAAACGTATGTGTGTATATATGTGTACATATACATATACAAATGCACATATATTAATTAAATTAAAATAATTAAAGCATATATGATGCTTTGCAAATCTCACAATATTATAGTAAAGATCAGATGAGATAAAATTTGTGAAAACACTTTGTAAACCATAAAGTTATCATACAAATATGAACTATTACTATGACAAAACATACTAATTATCTTGTCTTTTTACCAACATTCTGTTTAGCTGTCACTACAGGATTCTGTAGATAAAATTAATTTGCCTAGAGTTTTAATATGGGCAGCTAGGTGGTAAAGTGAATAGAGGGCCTTGAGTCAGAAAGACTTATTTGGCCTTGGATACTTACTAGCTAGGCAAGGCACTTTGACCTGTTTGCCTCAGTTCTTCATCTGCAAAATGAGCTGGAGAATGAAATAACAAATCACTCCAGCATCTTTGCTAAGAAAACCCCAAATGGGGTCACAAGAGTCAGACATGACTGAATAACAGAATTGTAATGCTAATGTTTTATGCCAGTGACAGCATCGTTCAACCAAACAAAAACTCATTAGCCCTCACAACACCCATTCCATTACAATTTCTATTCTAGCTATTACCACAAGAGTCAGCAAAGTTCTATGATGCTTATTTAGTGGCCACACTTTAAATTAGTTCCTATTCAAAAACTCCTCAGGGGGAAAAGTAAGTATAATTAGCTCCATTGTACAAGAAAGGAGAAAGAAAGCAGAGAGATTAAGTAATTGTGTTGCATGACAGAGCCTGGATTTATTCTCACTTATGTGAATCTGTCTTCAGGATCCTGGGCTGAACTTTATTACAAGTTCTTAGAATAAAGCAGCTGCCCGGAATTAAATATTGCTTACAAGTGTTACAGCTGACCAAAGCAGCACAGGGCAGATGATTTGAGGTCTCTTGAGGATTAAAGGGTTGAAACAAATGAAAACCAGTTCAGGAACGGCAAACGATTTAATCTTTCTTCCTAAAAGGATGCAATCAATCCCAAAAAGTTTATATGTCAACAGCATTTTTCACCTAAATTCAAAGAAATTTACAAACATTATCTCAGCAATTCCCAAGTCTATGTGAAATATTCCCACCATGATTGTGATAGTTTCAATATTACACTTGAGGGAAAGTAGGGATAGAGAGAGTTTTGACATGCTTTGCCATAGAATTTGAAACAAAATCAAGTGTCTTGACTCTTAATCAAGAGTTTTAACCTCATTTAACATTGGTAGGAAAAGATCAAAGAAAAACAAAGCTCATATTTAGAATTACTCTAAAGCAATTTTATTTATTTTCTTATTAGCTCATCACATGAACCTAATGAAGCAGGTAGTTCATAGATGAATATATGTAGCCTCAGTTTTCTTATCTGTAAAATGAGGATTAAAAATCACTGTCTCAAGGTCATATGGCTAATAGGATCAAAGTATTAAAACAGATTATTATTAAAAACAACATTGAGGTACAATACAAATTAAACATGTTTAAATAATGAATAAAGTACCAAAATATCATTTCAGTTTCTCCTTCTAAGTCCTCATCAGAACTTTATAATTCTTTATCTATATTTTTTATCATTTGCTTGGGTCCTATATTCAGAATTAGAAAGGATCTTAGATGTAATTTCTTACCTTTCACATTTCATGAATGAAGAAACTAAGACATGGAGAGGATAAATAACTAAGGTAATCAGTGATAGAGTCAAGATGTCAAATCAGTACCTGAACCCAAATGCAGAACTCACAAATTCAAGGGTTCTGAGTTCAAGTTCACTTATCTCAATAACATAACATTTCATAGAATGAAAAAGACTGCTATCTTCCTTTCTTTTCTATTCTTTTCTTCACCTTTTCTTTAGAAAATAATTTCAATAGGGGTGGCTAGGTGGCACAGTGAATAGAGCACCTGCCCTGGAATCAGGAAGACCTGAGTTCAAATCCGGCTTCAGACACTAAACACAAAAACTAGCCGTGTGACCTTGGGCAAGTCACTTAACCCCAAATAGCCCTCCAAAAAGCAAAAAAAAAATAATTTCAATTATATTGAGAATCCACCACCAGCTCCCAGTTGGCAGCTTCTTTGTTAGTCGTGTGGTTCTTTCAGTTGTCTTATGAAAGCTTCCTTTTTCTCCACAGTTTGGGATTGACCATGGCCAAATTTGGAGGCAATATTGATAAAATTCATGTCCATCTTCTGTAGGGAGTGATGTTTAGTCTGTACAGATGAGACTTTGGTAGGGTGAGGACACACCTAAGAAAATTTGAAGAATGAATATATTTGGTAAAAATATATTTTACATTTTTATGTTGAGAGACCAAAGAAAGGCAATATTAAGTTGGAATATGTCTCTCCATTGTGATTAATCCCTGCTTCTAGCATCATCTCAGCAGGCCCAAGAAGAGAAACTATCACTTCTCTTTCTGTGAGAGACTTTCTAATATTTAATGACTGTGTTCATGCTGCCCCTAAGTCCTCTTTTCTCCAGCTTAATATCCCCAGTTTCTTCAACAGTCTCAAATGGCAGAAAATTGAGAAGACTGACATTATCAGAGAAGACCTTCTTCAACCCTCCTCCACTTGTAAAACATGTTTTGAATGTTTATTTTCCCATCTTTATTTTCTTGAAACATCAATATGGGTGTTTCCCAAAGGTATCTTCTTGTCTTTTCTTTCTTCTCTATAAAATCTATCCTTTGACAAGTTCATCTACCCTCTCATTTCAAGTTTTACCTTTACATAGATTCTCAAATCTTTATTTGCAGTGCTGACTTCTGTGAATTCTTGTAGAACATCTCTACTTGGATATAATGCTGATATTAACAACTACAAACTGTAGCATGTCTTTTTTACCTAGAAGTAGATACTCTCTACTTCTCACTCTGTCAGTAGTATCATCATTTGTTCACTCTCCCATGTTCAAAACCTTAGTGTTTTCTTAGACTTTCTTCTTTTTCTACCTCCATATACAGTCACCATGTTCTATTAGTTTAATTTCCATAATAACTCTCATTCTTGGAGACTGAGAGAAAAAATAGGTGAGCTGAGGATACGGAGAAGCTTTGCAGTTTGGAGGATAAATGAAGGACACTCAACAAGTGTCCTCAATCTTCTCTATCAAATAGGAGAAAAAGCTATCTGATAATAGAAGGATGCAACAGGGGACTCATGAGAAAAGAAGAGATTTGGAGCATTCGCTGTGGTAAAAAAAATATGATTAGGAATGTATCAGAAATGAATAATGGGGGGTGGCTAGGTGGCGCAATTAATAGAGCACCGGCCCTGGAGTCAGGAGGATCTGAGTTCAAATGTGACCTCAGACACTTGACACACTTACTACCTGTGTGACTTTGGGCAAGTCAGTTAACCCCCAATTGCTTTCCAAAAAAAAGAAATAAATGAATAATAGGATTTCTATGCAATAGCAAAAATCTAGTTGAGGTCATGTTGTATACATCTGTAGTAGACCCAAATAAGCACAGTTACAGTGCTTTTCTCAGAAATGCTCCATAATTTGTCTCAGGAGTAGAGGTAGAGAACATAGATGGTGGGAATTACCTAGGCTTGATGTTGCATACTATTCTTGGGTAGATATATTTGAATTTTTAAAAATTTTATATATTTTTACATGAATATATAGTCTATCTTTCCCATGAGGGTCATAGGTTATGGAGAAATGAAAAATTCTCCAGTATATTCTCTTTTCAACATGTTCCTTTACTCACTAGAAAGGAGATAGGCAAGATTACTTGGACTTTGAAATGGAGGCAAAAGCAAAGAAGTAAATGATCCTTGTATAGCAATTAAAAAGTATGATTTCTAATCCTTGCTTTTGTCACTTGCTACTTGTATGACCTGTGAAAAATTCCTTTAAGTCCTTTTCTAAACTGTAAGATATGGACAACAAATTCTAGTTTGTTTCTCAAGGTTGCTTTGAGGAGCAAATGAAATAATCTTGTGAGACAGGCTTTGAGAAATGCTAATGTTCTGCCATATTTTTATCACCTGTGCATCATGGCTCAATTAGCCCTGTAAACGCAAGACTGGAGATTTTTTGTTTTTGTTCATCCAAAATCAAATGACCTAGATCTGAATATCACATTTAAAGCATCATGCTCTTCACTTTATACTTGGTCTATCTTCTCTTCTGGAATAGATAAATTCATTTTAGGCAACTAAGTGTCTGTTAGTTTGCTTCATTATTTTGTCATTTCCATTTCTATTGTGCTCTTCTCTGTGCATTTTTTTTTTGCAGAGTTCTCATTTAATAAATTAATTGGTCTGTCAGACAGTACACAAGCATTTATTACATTTTACTATATAGTGGCCAAAGTGCTTGCTAAATACTGAGAATACATAACAAAAGGCAAAAAGACTCCTTGCCCTCAAAGAGTTTATATTCTGACCTGGGAAATTGTAGAATGGGAAAGGCATCAGCTACTGCAGATACTGGAAAAGCTGCCTACAGAAAGTAGGAGATGAGCTGAGTCGTGAAGGAAGCAAAAGGAAACTATGAGGTCTAGGTGAGCAGGGAGAACATTTCAGGCATGCAACATGGGGTACAGCCAGTTCAATGAAACAGAAATGGGAAATGCTAGGTCACATTATTTGGCAACTGCTCAAATACCCTTCTTAACTGTGGTCACTTACAAGAAGCTGTTATTTAAATGGTCAACTTGATTAACATCCTCCTCTGATGTCTCATCAGGTTATGAATATAAGGCACCTGAATGCAGGGACTGTTTCAGTTTTGGCTTTTTATTCCTAGCATTTAGTACAGGACTCTTCAAACATGAATCAACTATTCAAGCACCAAGCATTTATCAATGCCTGACATTATTCTAGGTTCTGGAGATGCAAGTATGAAAAATGAAGTTTTCCTATTTATAAGAGTACTTCATCTTAGTCTCCTTTGTTGGATCCACATTTTTTTTTTGGCCACCTTTTTCTTCTATACTACTTCACTTGGTGAACTATCTTATCATCTCCTATAGATTTAATTACCATTTTTTAATGAAAATTCTCACATCTACCTATCCTTCTCCAACCTCTCTACTGAGTTTCAACCTCCCATTAACAATTGCCTTTCAGACATCTTGAAATAGATATTTAGTATATACCTTGAACTCAACATATTCAAAATGGAATTCATTATCTTTACCTCTAAACCCACCCCCTACAACTTTCCTATCACTGTAGAAGGCAAAACTATATTCCAATTCCTCAGTGCAAAATCTAGGTATAATCCTTGATTTGTCATTATCTCCCCTCTCCCCTCCCCCCCATATTTAATCGTCAAGTCCCATTGATTTCACTTTTTCAGCATCTCTGGAATATACACCCTTTTCTCCTTTAATACTGCCATTATTCTGATGATGTAGGCCATCATCAATTCACACTTGAACTAGTGCAATATTTGACTGGTGGATCTGCCTGCCTCAAGTCTTTCCTCACTCCAATACATCCTCTATTCAGCTTCCAGGGATTTTCATAATGCATAAGTATGACCATGTCAACTCTTTGCTCAATAAACTTCAGTGGCTTCCTGTCACTTCCAGGAGGAAATACACAATACTCTGTTTGGCATTCAAAGTCCTTCATAACCTAGCCTCTCCCACCTCAACTTTCCAGACTTCTTGTACATTACTTCCTGCCATATATTCTTCAATTCAGTAGCACTGGACTCCTTGATGTGCCTTGAACAAGACATTCCATCTTTTGACTCTGGATATTTTTTCTAACTTCCTCCCATACCTGAATCTACTTCCTCCTTATCTATACCTACCTCCTTCTTGACTTCCCTCAAATCCTAACTAACATCCCATCTTCTGCAAGAAGCCTTTTCTAACCCCTTTTAATTTTACTGCCTTCTTTCTTTTAAACACTTCCAATTTTTCTTGTATATGGTTTTTGATATTTTATACTATTCTTGGGTAGATAATTTTATTTTTAAAAATTTTACATATTTTTACATCAATATATAATCTATCCTTCCCAGGAGTGTCAGAGAGTAGGGAGGAATGAAAAGATTCTTCAGTATATTCCCTTTTCAGCATTTTCCTGTACTTACTAGAAAGGAAATAGCCACGATTACTTGGAGCTTGCTAACATGATAAACAGAGACAAAAGAAAAGAAGTAATTTATCTCTGGTATAGTAATTAAAAAGCATGATTTCTAATCCTGCTTTTGTCACTTGTTACTTATATAACCTCTGAAAAATTCCTTTAAGTCCTTTTTTTTTTTTTTTAATATGTGCACCTTTATTTGAACTGGTCTTAAGTCAGTGTACATGCAAAGTTCTTCCCCTCCCCCAAGTACTGGAACCAATCTCAAAACTTGCAGGGACACTATAAAATTCCTCATTTACATCTATGTTGGGGGCAGGGAGGGAATTTAGGGGGCATTCAATATGGCTGATAATTAAAAAAAGGAACAAGTATTAAAGTGGAAGAGACAAAAAGGTTTTTTTTAAGGATTACATAATTTACATTTAAAGCAATACTAGTACTTTCCCTCCTCCCCATCTGGATCTCTGTTACCTCGCTCCTTTGCTCTAGCAAAGGATAGCCTTCACAGAGGCTTGTAACTCTGCAACAATGCATTATACGATATTTGGAATGACTATTAAAAAATGTACAGTCAGAGTCCTGAAGAACCACTATAGAACTTTGGGGATGTTTGCCTCCAACATACTTAATATGAATATATATTAATTAGGAATAACTAAGAGTATTTGTGCTCAGGTGGGGCAATGACCTTGATTTTCATTGTGCTGGGAGCTAGGGCTGTAATCTTCTGTATCCTGTCAGCAATGCCTGGGCACATGGTGGTACCCCCTGACAATACAGTGTTGGCAAATGAATCCTTATGGATGTCAATATTGAGTTGAAGGTAATTTCGTGGATTGTACAGGATTCCATACCTAAGAAAGATGGTTGGAAGAGAGCTTCTGGGCATCAGAACTTCTCATTGCCATTGGTGATAACCTGACCATCAGGGAGCTCATAGCTCTTTTCCAGAGAGGAGCTAGATTCAACAGTGGCTATCTCCTACTCAAAGTCTAAGGTGACATAACACAGCTTCTCCTTGATGTCACACATGATTTTCCTCTCAACTGTGGTGGTGAAACTGTACCCTCTCTTGGTCAGGATCTTCATGAGGTCCATCAGATCATGGCCAGCCATATCCAGATGGAGGATGGCATGGGAAAGGGCATAACCTTTAAAGATGGGCACAGTGTGGGTCACACCATTACTGGAGTGCAACACAATACTAGTGGTCGACCAGAGGCTAAGAGGGACAGCACAGACTGGATGGCAACATACATACAATGTATCGAAGGTCTCAAACATAATCTGAGGCATTTTTTTCTCTTTTAGCTTTGGGTTCGGGGGGGGGAGCTTCTGTGAGCAGCACAGGGTGCTCTTCAGGGGCCACATGGAGCTCATTGTAGAAAGTATGATGCCAGATCTTCTCCATGTCATCCCAGTTGATGACAACACCATGTTCAATGGGGTACTTCAGGGTCAGAATACCTCTCTTGCTCTGGGCCTCATCCTCCACATAGCTGTCTTTCTGGCCCATACCCACAATCACACCCTGATGTCTGGGGTGCCCAACAATGAAAGAGAAGACAGCTTGAAAGGGCATCATGTCCTGCAAAGCCAGCTTTTCACATTCCAGAGCCATTGTCAACAAGGAGAGCAGCAATATCATCATCCATGGTGAACTTTGAAGTGGCAAGTTCAAACCCTTAAGAGAAGAGAGGAGGTGGTGCCACACCTGGAGGCAGGGGGGAGGCAAATGCAGGCTGGGTGGAAGAGCTCACAGCTCAAGTCCTTTTCTAAACTTTAAGATATGGACAACAAATTGCAACTTGTTTCTCAAGGTTGCTTTGAGTATCAAATGAAATAATGTTGTGAGAGAGGCTTTGAGAAATGCTAATGTTCTGCCCTACTTGTTTTGTATTTGCCTTTTGGTTTTTCTTGTATGGTTGCTCGTTTTCTTATTAGATTGTGAGCTTCTTGAAGAAAGGAACTTGGAAACAGTCCTTTGCCTCTTTGTGTATTCCCAATCTTCAGTTCAGTGTCTAGCATAGTAGAAACTTAATAAATATTTATTGACTCACTCACTAATGTGATAGATTACAAATATATATATATATATATATATGTATATGCAGAATACACACAAACATATTTATCTATAATATGGAAGAAATAAAAACAAGGTAGTGAAAATACAAGGTAGTTTTAGAGGAAAAACACTGGCAATTGGAGGAATCATAAAAAAAAAATTCATTTAGAAAATGGTACATGAGCTGAATCTTGAAAGAAGAGAGGTATTCTATGAGAGAGAGGGGGAAGAGCCACTGAATTCCAAGATTGAGGGACTACAAAGTCCTGAAGATGGGGGATGAAGTCTCTTGTGTTGTGCAAAAGGAAAATAGAAAGACAGTTTATTTGGATTACACAGTGACATAAGAGAGTAAAATCCAATGAGGCTAGAAAGCAGGGTTTGGGTCAGTATACTCTAAATGATAAAAATATATTTTTTTCTATGAGGAATAAGGAGCTACTAAATTTTCCTGAGTAAGGGAGTGATATGGTTAGATGTGAGCTTTAGGAAAATAACTTTGACTGCCGTGTATATGGAATGGAGTGGTGAGAGATCTAAAATAGAAAGACTGATCAGCTAACTGTTAAAATAATTTTGGTGAGAGGCTATAAATGCCCTAAGGTAATAGCCATATGAGTAGAAAAAAAAATGTGAGAAATGCTATAGAGGTAGAAATGGCAAGATTTGGCAGCTGTCTGGATATAAGGGGTGAAGAGCCAAAGATAATGCTGAGGTTACAAACCTGGAAAAATGGTAGTTCCTTTGACAGAAATTAGGAAATTTGGGAGAGGGAAGGATTTGAGAAAATAATAAGCTAAGTTTTGACCATATTCAGTTTGAGATATCTATAGGCAATGCAGTTTGAATTATATATGTATATATGTGCGTGTATATCTATATCTATGTCTATAGCTATATCTAAATCCACTAAGCAATTCATGTTGGGAGAACTGAACTGTAGGGGAGAGATTGGGGCTAGATATACATCTCTACCTTACTCATCTCTATCTCCATAACTATTTCTGTCTTTGCTATCTATCTATCTATCTATCTATCTATCTATCTATCTATCTATCTA